>NC_058131.1:622503660-622650594 GCF_016433145.1 Gracilinanus agilis
AGAGAGAGAGAGAGAGAGAGAGAGAGAGAGAGAGAGAGAGAGAGAGACTTGCCTAAGTATTACCGGTTTCCTGGAATTCTATCTCTTTGTGTTTTGTCTGTATAACTAAAGCCAGAAATATGCCCATGATCCCAGAAAAGCCTATTTTTTCTTGGATAACTTTCTCCTATTGACCTTTGCTGCTCTTTATTCCCTTAGTGAAATTCAAAAAGTGTGTTTAAAATGCTGATGACCCTACTGGACATGAATTAAATATTAGATAGTCCTATAGGAAAAGCTATCTCTGACTCTCATACCTTGCAGTGACTATTAACTCTTCCATTAGATGAAAAATGAGACCCAAGGGCATGAAAAGTTTGGACAAATAGGTTGATACCAATATTTCTCTAAAAAACACATAATACAGGAATGTATCATACCTTCTGTCAGGTTTAATTCTAAAGCAGAAGAACAGCAGGAGTTGGGGTGGGGAAGATAAGGCAATCAGGGTTAAGTGGCATAGCTAAGAAGCATCTGAGGCCATATTTGAACCCAGGTCCTTCTAATTCCAGGAACAGTGCTCTATCCCCTGTTTTGCCTAGCTGCCCTGCCAAACTCTCAATTTAAAAACAAGAAGTCTGAAGACCAGAAAGACAAGAATACCTAAAGTCACTGAGGCGGTCTTTTGACTCTCCTATCTACACAACCTTGATTAGTACAGAGAAACAAATAGCAGAGTGGCCAGCCCTGGAGAATCAGATTTTCCATTTGATTAAAAAAAACTGTTTAATTCAAAACCTAATATATTCATGGTTTCTTAGATGTGTAGTGGATCTTCCTTTCTCTTTCCTACTCTTAATTTGGAAAGTCCCCTCTCCCTATCTAAATGTGATCTCATCATTCAAGGTTGACTTCATGCTTAACTGCCTTTATGAAGTTTTTGCTGATCACAGCTGCCTATAGTGCTCTCTCCCTCTGAACACTGATGGCATTTATTGTCTACACCACTACAGTGCTGTTAACATGACTTATCTTGATATTCAGAATTAACACTTCAGGGCAAAACTTTGGAGGTCAGGAGGAATTCCAATCCAATGTCCACACTGCTACCAAAATAATTGTACTTAAATGAAGATTTGGCAATATCACCTCCCTATACAGCAAACTCAAGTGGCTTTCTAATGTCTCTAAAATAAGGTCTTTACAATCTTGCCCCAAACTCTCTTTCCATACTAATAACACAATCCTCATCCTCATTCAGCTCTGCCAAACAACTGAAAAGACTTTTTCTCTTCCTCATGAATTACCTGTGTTTCTGTCTTTCACTAGTTGTCCCTGATTTCTGGGACATACTCTCTTTTCTTCTTTTTGTTGTTATTCAGTCATGTCCAGTGATTTGTGACCCCATTTGGCGTGTCCTTTGCAAATATATTGGAGTAGTTTGCCTAATATTCTTCTCCAGCTAATTTTACAGATGAGGAAACTGAGGCAGTTTGGTTTAAATGACTTGACCAGGAAAACACAGCTAGTAAGTGTCTGAAGTCAGCACTCTTCATTGAGCCACCTACCTGGCCTCTCTTCTTACCTTTACCTCAAAGAATTCCTCTCTTCTTTCCACAGCTGAAGCACCATTCTGCCATGAAGTGTCTTGAATCCCACTCAGTAGCTAGTATCTAATTATTTGAATATATTATCTTTGTATCTACTCTGCATATACAATAAGATTTCCTTATCTCCTCTGTTAGAATGCAAACTTCTTAGAATGCAAATTCCTTGTTTCTTTCATTGTATATTTCTATCCCTAGAATCTAGCTATGAATAAAGACGCATGTCTATGTTTAAATAGAATTTTGTACCCTTGAACTACATTTCCCAGAATCTCTTTCCCTTCATCCCCAAGTTATGTTCTTAAGTTGTATCCATAAAGTTGTGTGTAACTCTGCTCGTCTCTCTCTCTTCTCCGGAGTGCATGGTCTGGGAAGCTTCTTTTTACTAAGGCTTTCACTTTCCTCTACTTCAAGTTATTATTAATAAATCTTATAAAAATATAATACTTGGAGTATTGGATATTACTTTTAATCTTACATTATTTAGTACATTGTTGGTGTTTAGTAAATATTCATTGATTGAGGAGGAAAAAAGCTTTAGTCATATTAAAGAACAACAAATAATGCATCGATTTGGATATTCAGTGTGGATATTTCTCAAATACCTACCATTTGATTAGAACTCTGCTGGAACCTTGATATAACTAAGAAGAATCTCTTAAGGAAGATATCTTTGGGAAGATAGAGAGATGAGAAACATGTTTATCTGTGGGAAAGAAAGGAGTAGGAAATTACCAAAGTGAGGAATTTGCAGTAGCAAAGAGAAGTTGGAAAATGCAGTGGCAAAATGCATGGTTAGCTCTCTCAAAATACTATGTCTTCTATATCGTGAAGGACGAATTACAAAAATTTGTCCACATACACAACATAGAACATTTTATAAAATTAGATGTGTTAATCCCCTAAGGGATGAATCCCAAAGGGAGAACAGAATATTCTCCTACATTTCCTTAATGTGAATCTTCCACACTCACAATCACTTCACTTTTCACTAGACCAATTAGTACTTCAATTTTCATTAATGTTCTGTCATGTTCTGTCAGTGAACACATTGCATTGACTTATGAAATTCTATTGGCCACTACTTTTGAGTGAGTGGAAAAGTTCTAGTAGGCTGCTGCAGGGTGAGTGTTCTGTGGTCATAGCAGGTATTCTGTCAGTATAGAAAGGGAAGAAATAAAAGTCTAAGTCACATTATTGCCTGAGAATTCAATTCCAGGAAGACTGTAACTTTTTAGGGAAAAATGCTAAAATTCTCTCTAAATTCCATTCCAATGCAGTGCATGAAATGCATCACAAATCTGGCAGAATGCCACAATTGTGAAAGGGTTATTGAGGTCAACATTTCTGGGATCCTTAACTGGGAAACTCAAAAGATTTTGATATAATGCAAACTTGGTAATCCATATATTCAATACAATTGTACAAAGAATTTGAAAAAGTCAACCAAGAACACTTATGTGCAAGAGAGCAAGGGATCTCATTCATTCATTTAACAAGTACCTACTAACCAGTTATCATCTACTCTTTCATAGGCTGTGGAGATTAAAGATAAAAATCCAAACAACTCTTCTTTTCAAAGATCCCATATTATATATATTAGAGGTAGAGTAGGGACAACATACCAATAGACATTAAATTTAAAAGTATATACCAAGAAATATGAGAAAAGGGCACTAAGCTAGGGTGGGCTAAAAATGACTAGTGTTTAAAGTAGTACAGAATGAGTTGTTAGAATATTTAATCCCTTCATGGGAAGTAAAATGGATAATTTTTATAGCATGAAATTTGAAACTTTTGCATAAACAAAACCAATGATGCCAAAATTAGAGGAAAAACAAGTAGGGAAAACAGTTTTTATAGTAAGTTTCTTTGATGAAAGCCTTCTTTCTCAAATATATAAGGAATTGATCCAATTTTGTAAAAACAAAAGTCATTCCTCAGTTAATAGTCAAAGAATATGAGCAGGCAATTTTTAGAAGAAATCAAAACTGTTACTAATCACATAAAGAAATATTAATCACTATTGATTAGAGAAATTCAAATTAAAACAACTCTGAGAAACCATCTCATTCCTATCCAATTGATTAAAGAGAAAGAGACAGGAAAAGAAAGAGACAAATGATTTAGGGGATTTAGAAAGATTGGAACACTAATGAACTCTTGGTGAAGTTGTGAGCTAGTTCAAACATTCTGAAGAGCAATATAAAACTATATCCTTAAAGCTCTAAAGCTGGGCATACCCTTTGACATAGCAATGCCACTTCTAAGTCTATATCCTAAAGAGATAAAAGAAAAGAGAAAATGAACTATTTGTATAAAAATATTTATAGAAGCTTTTTTTGTGGTGGCAAATAATTGGCAGCTGAGAGGATGACCATAAATAGGGAAATAGTTGAATAAATTTTAGTATGATTGTGATGGAATACAATTGTGCTATAAGAAATAACAAGCAGGATAGTTTCAGAAAAACCTGTGAAGACTTAGATGAACTCATACAAAGTGGAGTGAACAGAAAGAGAACACTGTACAAAGAAACAACCATAGTATAAAGAAGATAATCATGAAAGAATTATATACTCTGATGTACACAATGATTATGACAGTTTCAAAGGACCCATGATGTAAAATGCTATCCACTTCCAAAGAGAGAGTTGATGAACTCTGAATGTAGACTGAAATGTACTCTTTAAAACTTTATTTTTCTTGTTTTGTTTTTGTCTGTGTTTTCTTTTACAACATGGCTAATGTGGAAATATTTTGTGGTTCTTTTCGACCACGCACTTGTCCTATTACTTTTCTCATCTTCAATACATGCTTTTCCAGTCATTTCTTTACTGTTTGGCCATAAAATGTCAGGTCTTATTTATCCTAAAGGAAAAATAAAAACAACCCCTCTCAAAAGAAAGATCTTCCCTTTAAACTCACTACCTTTTTCAGATGTAAGCATTTTTTCTTTACTTCCCTTTATTGCCCTTTATTGTGAGATTCTGAGAAAGAGTAGTGTAAAAGTGTTTTATAGAAGCATCTAGGTTGCTAAGTGGTTAGAGAGCCAAGTCTGGAGATGGGAAGTCCTGGTTTTTAATTTGACCTCAAATATTTTCTAGCTGTGTGACCCTGAGCAAGTCACTTAACCTCCATTGCCTATCCCTTACTGCTCTTTTGCCTTCAAACTGATGCTTATATATTGTAAGAAAAAAAGTGTGTGTTTCCTTCATCTCAGTTCCTTATCTCTCAGGGTTTTTTTGACTTCTTTTTTTATTTTATTTTTTTCCATCAGTAATATTTTATTTTTCTGCCACTTACATATAAAAACAATTTTTGGCATTCATTTTCTAACATTTTGAGCTCCACATTCTCTCCCTCCCTCCCTCCCTTCTTCCCTCCCTGAGATAGCAAGCAATTTGATATTGGTTATATCTGTACTATCATACAAAACATTTCCATATGACTTCATGCATGACTTCACATATATAATCAATATCAAATTGCTTGCTTTCTCAAGGAGTGGAGTGAGGCATGAAGGAGGAAAAGGATTTAGAATTCAAAATTTTAAAAAATATTTGTTAACATTTTTAAATGTATTTGGGAAATATTTAATGAAATAAAATATTTTTAAAAAGATATAAAGAATAAAAAGAAAATGTGTTCTTTGAGATTGGGAATTCTTTCAAAATTTGTGTATATATATATTACTAGCACTTAGGACAGTGCCTAGCAGAATAGGTACTTAATAAATATTTATTTGATTAATTTTAGGAAGCTTAGTGATTCTGTGAGTCAGAGGAAATAGAAGACATTTCAATCATAAACAGAAAGTCAGAAAATATGCTGGCAGAAAGTGACCAAAACAATCTAAATCAATTGAATTGGACAAATTTATTAAGTGCTTTAATTTAATAAGTTATATGCATGAATGACATTGTCTAGGCACTGAGGACATAGACAGAAAATTCATTTCCTAAATTAATTTGCACTATTGTTGTTAATGGTGATGTTCAGTCATTTCTGACTCTTTCTGGTTCCTTTTGGGCATTTCTTAGCAAAGATACTGGAGTGGTTATCATTTTCTTCTCTAGCTCATTTTTCCAGATGAGGAACTGAGGCCAATAGGGTTAAATGACTTGCCCTAGGCCACAGTTATTAAGTGTCTGAGGCTGGATTTGAACTCAGGTCTCCGTAATTCCAGGCTTAATTATCTATTTACCATGCCACCTAGCTGCTCCAAATTTGTACTACTACAGAGATAAAACTATTATTTGGTTAATTATATGAGGAGGGAGAAGACACTAGCAATGGGAGACATCAGGAAACATTTTCTGAAAGAGTTGGCACCAAAATTAAGTCTGGAAAGAAACTACAGACTTAAAGGGGATGGGGGAGTAGAGGTAAAGGTCTAATGTGGTTCCACAATAGAGTGCATGTGTGTGTGTGGGGGGGGGGGGAGTGAGGAAACCTTTTATAGGAACGGAAATGGATGCATGTGAAACTCCAGGTACAACTAGTAAGGAAATTTTTTTTTAATATAGAGGGCATCAAAGAAAAAAAAATAAACCCCTTCCTTAAAAGCTGCTTTTAAATATCAGCTGGAAAAGATAAAGATCTTCTTAGTTTCAAGGGTTAATTGAAAATGTGCAAAAGATTTAAAAGTACACAATAGAAAGGAAAAGGAATGGTAGAAAGACATTACGGTTCCTAGACTGAGTGGGAATGTTGAACTACATGACTTTTCAAGCCTTTCCAATTCCATGCTCTTGTGAATGTAGAGCAGATGGAGTGTTTAACACTCCAGTAGTGTACTCCTCTCTCCCATATGGTAAGCTCATATGGACCAACCTTGAATAGTCAATCCTGCTAGTAAGAAGTAGATCCTAAGCTCCTATGTGTATGCTACCTTACTTAAGAATAAGACCTTTAACTTTATTTTGTGAATAAAGAAACTGAGGAATAGAGAGGTTGCCTGATTTGCCCAATGTCACATGAATCTTAGCAATTGGATCCAGGAATTTCTAGCTCATACTGGACTCATAGCAGCCATTTCTTCATAAACTACTGTTTCTAACTTCAGGTATGCTGCTCTTATATTTTAATATAAATCCACCGGTCATGTCTATGAGTGGACCTACTAGTCTAAAAAATGTTTTTTGTCCATTTTCAAAGACTAACGAGATCATGCACTGATGTATTGACTTGTGCATGACATTAGATTTAAGTGAAGCAGAATCGCACAACATCTTTGGCTTCATTCTCTTTTCTGGAGTCATTGAAGTCCAGTAGCAGAACAAAAGTCAGGATGACAATCGATAACCCAGAATATAGTAAATGGCCCTGACATTTTTGGTGCCTGATCAAGGTCTAAGCACTCCATAGCACCTGCTTCTGCTGCCTTCATGGTTGTTGCAACAAATTGTTCTTATCTACCGGGTCTGCTGGAGAATGTCTTCACATGTTTGGGGCAGACAACCCCCCAAATCAGTTACCTTCAACCTGATTTAGCCCATGTGCTGAGATTTTCCCATGGTGTGGCCTCTGAACATGCTAAGGCTACCTGGAGTCACAGGTGAGAGTTGAGGACCCTAAAGATGGACGAGCAGCCCTCAAAAGGGCTCAGCAAGCCCTCACACCAGAAATTCAAGTTCCCCTTCAACACCCATAAACCCCAGTCTAAAAAATAGTGCAATAATATATTGCTTTAGCTTTCTGGGCATCAACTTCATCATAAATCCTTAAGAAAGGCAGAAATTGTGTCCTTCAGCAACATGGTCACTTTTAATCAAGATTTAATTAAGATGTAAACAGCATCAGCTTGTCTCCATTGAAAAGTGGTAGCTATGCTTCAGCCTTAATTATTCAGACATTTGAAAATAATTTTCAAATAAAATGTTCCAGTGATAAAGCTAAAGAAATTAAAAGGACCAGAGTATTGCTTCATACCAACTCAGTCTTGTCAACACAATTGCAATAAGCAGCTACTGTAATGTAATAAAGTTGGCTTATTACATGCTTAATGGCTGAAATGTAGAGTTCCTGTCCCTCACATCCCTCCCTCCAAAGACAGGAGTTCCAAAAGACAGAAGATGACTCAGGCATTTTTACACAGTTAATTTGAAAAATTTCCATTCTGTTGCTTGGCAGCTAGGTGGCACATTAAATAGAGCACTGGACTCAGAATCAGGAACACTTACCTTCATGAGTTCAGATCTGACCTCTGACACTAGTTGCGTAGCCTTGGGCAAGTCACCTATCTGCCTCAGTTTCTCATCTATAGAGCTGGAGAAGGACATTTGCAATCCAGTATCTTTCCCCAAATGGGGTCATGAAGAGTCAGATGCAACTGAAATGAACCATCTTTCTGTTGCTAATTCAGTGTGGTAGAAAGAAAACTCATCTTTGAGTCAAGAGAACTGGGTTCTAATTCTAGAGCTAACATTTACTAGTTGTGTGACTCTTCGGCAAATCACTTAACCTCTGTTCTCCAATTTTCTCATCTCTAAAATGGGGGAATAATATCTGTATCCTCTAATCCAATCCAACAAGTATTTATCTTTATTTATTTAATTTTTTATTGTCATGCAAAACATACTTCCATATTGGCCATAGTTGTAAGAGTAAACTCATACATAACCAAATCCCCAAAATAAAACCATAAATATACTGATGTGAAAGATGATTCCAATAATTCTTTCTCTGGAGATGGATAGCATTCCTGTCATAAGTCTTTCAGGATTGTCCTAGGTCTTTTCATTGCTGAGAGTTGCCAAGTTCTCACAGATAATCATCATCCCATTTTGCTGTTAGTATGTACAGTGGTCTGCCAATTCTATTTATTTCGCTCTTATTTCAGATCTTTCCAGCTTTTTCTGAAATCATCTTGTTCATCATTTCTTATAGCACAATAGTATTCCATCACCAAATGTACCACAATTTGTTCAGTCATTCTCCAATTGATGAACATCCCCTCAATTTCTTTTTTTTTTCTAATTTAGTTAGAATATTGTTACATGATTCGTTATTTTTCCATCCCCCCTATACTCCCCTCTCCTGGAGCTGACAATCAATTCCACTGGTTTATCTATTTCCACGTTATTCATATTTGCAATAGAGTGATCATTCAACATTAAACCCCATTCATACATCAAGCTATGTGATCAATTATATGTTTTTCTTCTGCATTTTTGCTCCCACAGTTCTTTCTCTGGATGTGGATAGCATTCTTTCTCATAAGTTCCTCTGGATTGTCCTGTATCATTGCATTGTTGCTAGTAGAAAAATCTGTTATATTCAATTGTGCCATAATGTACCAGTCTCTGTGTTCAATGTTCTCCTGGATCTGCTCCTTTTGCTCTGCATCAGTTCCTGCAGGTCTTTTCAGTTCACATAGAATTCCTCCAGTTCATCATTTCTTCCAGCACAATAGTATTCCATCATCATCAGATACCACAATTTGTTCAGCCATTCCCCAATTGAAGGGCATCCCCTCATTTTCCAAATTTTTGCCACTGCAAAGAGTGCAGCTATAAATATTTTTGTACAGTATTTTTCCTTATTATTGCTTTGTATCCCTACAATTTCCAATTCTTTGCCTCTACAAAAGGAGCTACTATATAAACATTTTTGAATAAGTAGGTCCTTTCTGCTTTTTTATTATCTTTTTGGGATACAGACCCCATAGTGATATATACCGGATCAAATGGTATACAGTTTTGTTGCCTTCCGGGGTGGTTGGATGAGTTCACAACTGTACTAGCAATGCACTAGTGTCAAAATTTTGCCACATCCTTTCCAACATTTACCACTTTCCTTTACTGCCAAATTGGCCATACTGATATGTGTGAGGTGCTACCGCAGCATTTTTTAAATTTGCATTTCTCTAATCAAGAGTGATTTAGACCAGTGATGGGCAAACTAGGGCCCCCTGAAATGTTCTATCCAGCTGTGGGACATTATTCTTAATCTGATGAATACAATGAGTAGGATACAATACAATGAAACTTCAAAAAGATTTGCCTTAAAAACAGACTGACAGATGAGCATTTCCTTTCCTTTGGCCCCCTGTTTGCCCATCGCTGATTTAGACTATTTTTATATGATTATTGATGGCTTCTTTATCTGAAAATTGCTTGTTCATACCCTTTGACCATTTGTCAATTGGGGAATGCCTTGAATTCTTGTATATTTGACTTGATTCTCTATAAATTTGAGAAATTAGACCTTTATCAGAGACATTTGTTAGAAAAATGTATCCTAGTTTGTTGTTTCCCTGCTAATCTTTGGTTACATTAGTCTTGTTTGTACAAAACCTTTTTAATTACATGTAATCAAAATTATTCATTTTTATCTCATAATATTCTCTATCTCTTCCAACATATATTTATTAAGTACCTACAGTTTGCAAGGATAGTTCTAGGTGTTGTGGATGCAAAGAAAATTAAAAAGATTCTCTGGCCTCATGAATTTATATTCAACTTGGGTAGATGTAAACAGAGTAAATACATACAGGTTTCCCTTCCACATTATTACTACTTTCTCCATTGTGGTTTGGATTTATTGTGAGGCAGCATAAGAAATTAAATGGGAATTTTGGAGGAGTTTTGCATAGGCTGCAGATGACACACAAAGGCCAGCAGATGACACACAAAGCCTAGAAATGTAAAGATACAATTTTAGTAACTCAACAAATTCATGAAATATACGTACTTATGTATAATTTTATAATATATAATTATATGCATTATATTAGTATGTAAATACAGGTATCCCTTTGACATCTCAGGTTAAAAGGTGTGATGTCTCTGTGATTTGGAAAGTTCACATAAAATTTTTCAGTCTTCTCTTCATACCAGACAGAAGTTTGATTTTTAATGGAGTTTTTATGATACCTTTTATGCATTTTGAAGTTACTAAAACTTTTAAAGGTATCTCTACATTTTTTACTTGTGTATGACATCTGCTAGATTTCATGTTCTTTTCACAATCCTTAATGTTTTACTTATTTTAGCTTTTAAAAATTATGTATATTTATTGTAGTAAAAGATAGAATATATTGATATTTCACAAAATTATATGTACACAAAAATTATAAATTTTTTAGTTTCTAACTTTTTATGTGTCATCTATTGGCCTTCTCAAGTAGTCTGCAGCTTCTGTAAAATGCCCCCCAAATTCCTATTTTCCTATGCCAAACTGTAATATATGGAAACTGCAATTGGTAAAGTTGCAATGTGGAAAGAATACCTGTACATACTTTACTATGTAAATATAATTCATTATTATTATTTAAACCCTGACCTTTTAAACCCTTTTTGAAGCTGTATTAGTATCATTTCTAAGACAGAAGGCTAGGCAATCAATGTTAAGTGACTTGCCCAGGGTCAACCTTGCCCAGGTTAGAAGTGTCTGAGGTTAGATATCCACTATGCTAAAATCTAGCTGCGCCTAATTTCATTTATTTTTAATCAATGGAGGAAAATGCCTGGAATTCATTGCCCAATCTATCTCTCAAACCTTATATCCTACCACTCCTTCACATAAAATTCTGTATCCCCAAAACAGTGGACTGGGACATCCTAAAGGCTAGGCTAGTGAAGCACAAGTTCTGCTTAGTCTATCAAATTGAAAATACTTTAAATAGGAACCTGGAAACAATGCAGTGTTTATAATAAAAGAATTAGACTGACAAATTCACAGAATCTCAACTCTAGATTGTATAAGACTTAATGAATTCTTCAGCTACTGCATCTTTCAAGGACTTCCGATCAAATCATAGATGTATTGTGACATTCCCTTATAGAAGAACTACCCACATCAATAAAATAACAAGTCACTGTAATAATTAGAATACTCCTTTGTGTGTGTGTATGTATGTGTTTGTGTGTGTGTTAAATCTGAAGTGACTTCAACAAAAATTCCATTTCTTTCTCGAAAAGCTCCTCTCAACACAATAATAAAATTTTGAATCATATCTGAAAGTTCATAAATCATAATCACAGGGATTTTTTCCCATAGTTAATATTCTCCCTTTCAGTTATCACCAATCCTTTTACAGAACTGAATCTTTATTGTCCAATTTAAAAACAAATCTGGCAATAATATATTATGGATTTTGAATTCCAGATTTAAACAAAGACCTTGTAAATATCAGTGGATCAAAAGCTTAAAGGGTCTTATTTTCTTTGACCATGTGATGTGAGTAAGTAAATAATTAATAGGCCCGCTTAGGCTTTCTACACATTCACTGCTACATCACCTATCTTCTATCCTAAATTACCTTTTAACTATTTCCAAAAATGAGTGATCTAAACCAATCAGAATCAGGACTACCTATTTGTCTGATATACTGTTAGATGTTTGATTATGTGGATGGGAAAAGAAAAATAATTTCCTTTGGAATAAAGGTTCAAAAAATAGCTCTTACTTTTATACCATATATAGCAATACATAAACTTCCCACTGAATGATTCCCCTTTTGTTCTTCCCTGCTATTTCTTTCAGGAAAAACAACCACCACCACAGCAACACCAATAGGGAAGGGATAATATAATTTTCCCAATGTCGATCAAGTGTGCTCCAGGTGATTTTTAAGAAATTGTGATATTGGTGTTATCTCAAATAGAAGTCAGGATTTCCATTGAATTGATTATGAAAAAAAAGTCCTAATAATATGAAGTGTAATATGTTGGATATTCTTCAGTGGTGCTAGAAGGAACCATAAAAATTAATCTATTCCCAGAATTTGAGTTAGAAGGGATAACAGTGACCATCTACAGCCTTTTCTTTAACCCATTAATTACTATTCAGTCCAGTTATTCAATATGTTTCAAATCCACCTACCTATACAATTGTTTAACTGACATCTTTCCATCTTGTCCACCAGATTGCATGAAAATACCAAATACTTTGCTAAAATTGAGAAATTGGGGAGCAAATTATAACAATATAGCATGGCCTGCTCTCCATGTAGTCCTATTGCTTTTTGTGGTCATCACTTCTTCCTGAGGGTTCACAAAACACTTCTTTGACTCATATACTTAAGCCTTTTTCACATTAAAGTTTCACTAGTCTTTGGACTATTTTTAATGAAAATCATGAATTTTTCTCATGAATGTTCTCTTTTTTTCTGGTCTTATAAGTATCAAAGACAGTGGCCAACAATATTTCTCTTTTTTTAATTTAATTTAATTTTTTATTTTATTTTATTTCTCTCTTTTTTTTAGTACTTTGGTATATCGTTCATCTGTATCTGATAACTCAAACTCACTGAAAATAGCTAATTGCTTTCTTTTTACTTATTTTGGTGTTTAACTCCTCTTACCTATTTTTGTCCTGTCATTCAGAATCTAAATATCATTCTTTTTGGAAAGAGAAAAAATAATCAAGAAAAAAGTGTCATTGTTCCATGAGAAAAAAATGTCATTTTCATCATCCTTTCCATATCAAACATTAGATTCATCCCAAATTTAATTCTCTTTTCCATTAAATGCTAAAAATGTTCTTTTTTTCCCTTTATAATTCATCTTCTTTTTTGGCTCATTCTGAGTCAAGACCATACTACTCTTTCTTTTTAATACATGACCTTACCTTCCTCCTATTTTCTCTACGTGTTATTTGAAAAATCTTAGTTAGTGGAGGAGTAATGTGTATATCAATATTAATCTCCTTGGATAGCTTCTCATTTTCTTCCTCATTGGAATAATTTTTGTTTCTTCAGAATTTCATTTCTTAAAAGTTCCAATCTTGCTTGAACTGACTTCACCTATTAAATATTCATCCATGGAATAATACTCATCCTGTGTCTGCTTTTCTCAAATCTAAATCATCAATCTTTGTTCAGATTTCTACTCTTTTTGATGGATTCATAAAGAAAGTGGTAATTTCTGCTCATTTCCCTTGATCCTTAAAACAATTTTTCCTTGTTGGCCATTTCAAGTCCAGATTAGCAACTCCCCCACCCCTACCCCCAGAAGAAAAATGAAATTATTAAGCCAAGCCAAGAATTTTTAACTTACTCTTTTTTGGACAAAGAAAAAGCAATCTAACAGAAGTCCAAATAGTTGAAGTTCCCATCACTACTATTGTTCATTCATTTTTGAAAAGGACCAGTGACATCAAGAGGATGATATATTGTGTTGCACAAGTTGGATTTAAGTGAAGCAGAGTTGTTCAGAGTCATTAAAGTCCAGGAGCATAACAAAACTCAAGATGGCTGGCAATGGCTTAGGATGCAGTGCATGATCCTGGCATCTTCAATACCTGATAAGGCTCTAGGTGCTTGATAGAATTGGCTTTATCTACCTTCATGGCCACTGGAAAAATGTTCTCATCTGCCTATTCTATCCAGAGAAGTCTTTACATGCTTGGAGTAGACATCCCACTAATTCACTAATAAGCTTAAGGCCTGCCAATTACTTTCAACCTGGTTTAGCCCATCTGCCAAAATCCTTTACTGGAGTGTGGCTGCTATGCATGCTATGGCTTTTTGGAACCACAGATAAATGTTAGATGAGAAGTAGACAGCAAAGGTGGATGAGAAGCCCTGAAAAATGATCTTCCTAAAGTGCTAAACCTCCCTGAACACCCCATCCAACCTTTATACAATGTGTACTTTGTTTCCTGAAGTATTCATCTTTTTCTTTCTTCTCTCTGCATGTTTTATGGCAGATTTCCACTACAGTTTATAGTTTTTCTTCCACTAATGAGGAAAGAATTAGAGTGGTGATGGGGAACTTTTAGAGATGGAGTGCTGGGCCTTGCCCCTATCTTCACCCCACCTCCCAGACTGAGTGCTGTGCCTTCCCCCTCCCCACCAGAGACTGAGTGCCATGCCCTACTCCTCACTTACCCACTTTGGCTTCCCAGCCCCCCTCTTACCCAGACATGGGAGGGAGGAAGCACTCCCATTGAGTTGCTGGGCAGAGGGGTGGGTGATTAGAGGCACCTATGGAGAGTGGGGGAGGAGATTGACCCCAGTGCTCTACTCCTCTCCAGCTCTGCTCCCCTCCAGCTAGGTGTCACATTGTAAGCTATTCTCTCCTCAAACCTAGGTCCTCTCCAACCTCACCTTAGGAATCACCTTCACCACAGACTCAACAAGCTACCGTATGTGCCATATCCCCCTGCCCAAAACACCTTACCCTAGAGAGAGGAGGGAGGAAGCACTCCCATTGGTTTGCTGGGCAGAGGTTCAGGTGAAGTGAGGAATATCTTCAGGCACCTGGAGAGGAAGAGGGGAATAGTTCCTCCTCAAGTCCCTCTGCTTTTCTATTAATGAACTCTGGCTGGCAACTTCAAGCATGCCCTCAGAGAGGGATCTGTGTGCCATCTTTGGTACATGTGCCATAGATTAGCCATCACTGTCTTACAGGATTGGAGGGATATTCACTAATGATCATGCCAATATGATAGGAAAAATAGCACTTTAATTTATAGATTTAGTGTTATACCAATCAAACTAAAAAGATTATTTTTTGGAGCTGACAAAATGCTAAGAAAATTCATTTAGAGGAACAAAAAATTTGGGGGAATTTCTAGGGAATTATTAAAAAAGTAGAAATAAATCAATCATAATGATAGTAGCAAAGTGACCTCAAATTATATTACAAAGTTATTTTTTATTAAGCCAGACATTAGAAAGGTTTGCAGAAAATGTAAAACTGTGATTCTTTTCACTCTTTTTCTGTTTTGAAAAATATAGTAATTTTTATCAAAATATTATTTTGTTAACATGTCATTATTTGTCATTGCTATTTATATTTTAAAATCAATTAACTATTTTTAAATTATAAGTTTAATTGCTAAAATAGTAAATGCCAACATATATAATGCACATAAACAAAACCTCTTTGGAATCATGAATAATTCTAAGCATTTAAAGGAGTTAGGGGTCCATAGGTAGCACAATGGAAAGAGTATCACCCCAGGAGTGGAAAGGTGTGAGTTCAAATCTGACCTCAAGACACTTCCAGGCTGTGTGACCCCAGGAAAATCACTTAACCCAAATTCCCTAGTCTTTACCACTCTTCTATGTTAGAGTTGATATTAAGATATAAGGCAAAGGTTCTTATTTGTAAAGATGTGTATACCCCTTCATACAGCTGCCTTACCTATATCCATGAATGATTAACACATGATCCTTGTAAAGCTCCTCTGATCCTGCTTAGTGACTATGCATTTATGGGAGAATGAGTTAATTGTTTGAGGGGCTTGGGGATGTTAAATTATTACTTTATTTATGTTGCTATTTAATTAAATTGCCTTTGATATAAATCTAGTGTGGTATATACCTGATAAAAATTTAAGCTTATTTATGGGAGCTTGTGAGATGTGGTTTTGAGAGGATTCTAACTCTTAAAATCCTAAAAATTTGTAGTAACTAACTGGGGGGTCCAGAGCAGGGAAGGTGATGAACTACACAAGGCTGATGTATTACTGATTTTCTCATTCTTTTTAGCAATCAGTGCCTGGGGCTGGGTCACTGGCAATTGAAGCTTGCAGTGTTGTTGATTTACTTAGTTTCCTCAGTGAGGGTCTGGTATGGATCAGGATCCTAATGACAAGAAGCCTAGTGTATGAGTTCTGATTGATAGAACTTAAGCTTTTCTAATTTTTTCCCTTTCTCACACACAAGGGCAGCTTGGCACTAATACCTTTCTGTGGCAAGTAATTAAAGAATGAATTTGGGTTTAAAAAGAAATTTAATTCATCTGACTTACTTCATGTGTCTTCAGTAATCTGGCCCAGAGACAGAACTTCTTATAATTCTTTAAAACAACACATCCCTAAAAGTCCCTTTAAATGGGGCCCAGAAGACCCTACTCTTCCAAGGTGAAATCCATAGAGTCCCATCACTGACTGTCACTAATTCCTATCATTTAGGTGTTGGGTTACCAGAAGAAGTCATTAATTTATCCTCAATACACTCCTCTTAAGATCCCCTATAGGGAAATATAAAGTATTCCAAAGGCAGAGCATACAGAGTTACACTTTTCTAATCCTGACTAAAGGTAGAATACAGTTGCTGACCACCCTAGAAAGAGGGATATCTTTTGAGTCATGAATCTCTCACAAGAGAATTTCTACTAAAACTCTTTCTTCCCTCACAATGAGATTTAGAGAAGAAGGGTGTGCTTTCTCTCCATCTCTTGAGAGCCTGGGGCATTGCTCATAAAGGAACAGGATTCCAGATTCTTAAATCCTAAAAGGATAAGAACTAGGACAGAACTAGGAAGAAGGGAGCAAATGGTTGAATCCTATCAAGAGATCAAGGAAGTATATTTTAAGCCTAGGGGCCATGTGGAGGGATTTGGTTTAATTTTATTTGAATGAAATAGAAATGTCACAAAACCCATTTCCTTTATTGTATCCATTCATTTTGTTGTTGTTCATTAATTTCAGTCATGTTTGACTCTTTGTGACACCATGTGGTGTTTTTTTGGGCAAAGATATTAAAGTGGTTTGCTATTTCCTTCTTGAGCTCATTTTACAGCTGAGGAACTGAAGGAAACAGGGTTAACTGACTTTCTCAGAGTCATACAGCTAGTAATTGTCTGAAGACAGATTTGAACTCAGGAAGATCAGTCTTCCTGACTGTAGGTCTGGCAGTTATTGCACTACCTAGCTGCCTCATCCATTCATTTAGCCAGTGAATATTTCTTAGACACCTACATATGTATCTTTCACTGTGGAAAATTAAAAAATGGACAAAGATGGTTACAATTAAAATTCTTTGGAGACTGTATATTTATAATTATTTATTAGATAGTAAAGGTTTCAGTGAAAGAGAAAGGTATAGTCACATAATCTCCTGGCTATGCCTAACTAATCTGAGTTTGTCACATTTGTCCCTGTTCACTAGTCAAAAGCCTTTGTGCCAGGAAAAGTTTCCAGACTCCAAAGCCAAGAACCAAAAATCTCAAAAAAGCTTCCTCAGTCCCCTCTCTTATAAAGCCATTGACATGACTCCTTCTGGATCTCTCTGGGTAGATAGATTTGATCTCAGTTTAGGTCAGAGGCTAGTCCTCTGGATTCCCCAAGTCACAGAGACAAAACACAAGCCTCTTCTGAAATGCCAGGGAACCACAAGGCCTTTGGCTTCCTTCCATGGTATTATCAATCAAAGGGTGGGGTTGATACCAAAATAAGTTTTCAAAGGGAAAAGGGGTCCAATTTATATTAAATTCACAAAAGAAAAACTTTGCTATAAAAGAACTTAAGAGTCTGGTAGGGAAAACAGGCTATGTAAACAAAGAGCTGACATATAAGTATTATATCAGAAGTTTAAAATATGTTATGAGAGTTTAGAGGGAAGAGAAAGTAGACCAAATTGGAAATATCAGAAAGGATTCACAGAGGAAGTGGGGCTTGAGCTAGGCCTTTGCAGATGAAGTGTGTCAAGAAATGGTGATTAGGGAAGGGAGGATATTTAAGATATATAGAATAATATGGAAAAAAACACAGGAGCTGGAAAGTATCGGATATATAGGGATAAATTTTTAGTTCTTTCAGTTAATCAATGAATATCGGTTGATAAATGATTTAATACACAAGGCCCTGTGCTAGGTTCTACATAGATACAATAAGAGCAAGATATTGCCTTTGTCCTCGATCTTCAAATATTCAATTAAAATAAAGCAAAGGACTATAGTATGTCAGGTGAATTCAGTACCCTCCACACAAGCAAATAAGATCTTCCTAGAAAACATGATAAATCAAACTATCAAGCAAGCAAAAGACAAATTTTGTTTTGTCTGAAGGATTTAGAGGGTAGTCTCAAATTTGTAGGAGGATAAATTCAAAGCTATACTTTAGAAAGCATCTGCTAACACTCTTTTTTTAAATGAGGAAATTGAGGCCTAGAGAAATTGTTGACCCAAGAATCCATAGGGTATTTTGCCTTAGTTGTTTGAGCATAATATTCTCACGACTCCCCCTAACACCAACAAAAAAAAAGCTAAAGAGTCAAAGTAAAAGGACTTTGAAGTCATCTATTATTTCTACTATTTGGCTAAAAGTCCAAATTCTTTCCAGGCTATTTTCACAAGCAAGGGATGAACACTGCCTAGAGGCTGATCCATACAAATGGTTAGAATGTCTGATTCTTTGGGGATTAAATCTTCCAGTTTTCATTGTGGAAATATTTAGTCAGCTAATGACTTCCTTTTCTTGATCATTAACATTGGCAGGGGCTACACTCATCCTTTCTCAAGAAACATGGAGAGTTTTCCAGGCATCATTAGGGAAAGGGAAAATGCACATTTATCTGAAGTTCAGATTGGGAATGAGGATGAGCACATGCAATGCTGTGGTGTAATTTCAAAGGCCTACTATATGATACTCTCCCAGTAAGACCAAAAGCCTAGAAAACTCACAGAGAACCAAGATGGAAATCCACACTCTGAATTCATGGAATTGAAGCAAATCATGCATTGGGTCCCCAAAAGACTAGTTGGGAATCTTTTAAAATGTATTCCATAATTAGTCATCTCTGGCACCTTTTAAATGAATTCCCACTTGGGGTCAGTATTAAGAAGAAAAAAAAAAGAGCAGGCATTCGTTCGTGGAATATGAGTTCTGGTGACCCAAATTATCTCCATTCCACACATCATCTTTTAAGGTATCTGGGATTCTCCTGTTATAGATGCTTTCCTTTGACTTTTAAAGGGTTTTCAGCATTTAAGAGTCTGGTATTAAAATACTTGAATCGCTGGGAGCTATAGCACATATAGTTGTCACCAATTAGGGGTGGCTAATTTTTTTTCTTACTATATCATTTAATTTGTATCTTTGTAGTCAGAGTTGATTTCCTTCATGCCTAAGAGATTGAGATTGTTACTCTTAAATTCTAAGTAATTAAATGTTAGAGAAGTCTCTTAGATTCATGAATCAGATGAATAGCTCCCATGAGTATGTCATGAAAAGTAAGAGTGCTTTTCTTACAATAACATGAGCAATGACTAGGGCAAGTATTTTTCAGTTTGACTCAAACTTTGATTAAGCACTTACTGTGTGAAAGGATACTATGCTGAGGTACTGGGGATATAAAGATTAAAAATAATAATCATTTCCCTTCAAGGAATTTATAATCTACTTGGAGAAATAACATGAAAAAAACAGTCTAAGGCAGAGCTCCATAGGGGCCAAAAGAGGGTTCTAGGAAAATTTGAAAAGGGAGAATATCCCTTTCAGCTGAGAAGAGCACAGAAAGTTCCACAAAGGTTGTGCTGAGCTTTGAAGGGAGGGAAGAATGATGAAAGACAAAGAGAACATTAGGGACCTGAAGCTGGAAGCCATCTAAATGAATGCCTAAAGGGCAGAGGGTAGAATATTGGGTTCAGGAAACAATTAGGAATCTAGGTTGGCTGGAACAGAGAGTGAGTTGCCTGAAGGAGAGGAATGTAAAACAAGACTGGAAAGATAAATTCTTTCCAGATTACAGAGACCTTTAAATGCCAAGTTTAGGAGTTTATAATTTATCTGAAAGGTAATTGGAAGCCCCCAAATACTTCTAAGCAGTGGAGTGATATGGGTTTAAGAAGATTGTTTTCATAGCTGTGTAATGGCTGAAGTGTACATGGAAAAGAATGGAGGTAGAGATAGGTGTTAGGAAGTTGTTAAAATAAGCAAGGCAATGAGAGTGTAACTAGGCAGCATTTTCCCTTTTAAGAGATGTGATTCTTCTTTTGCAGGTGATAATGCTGCGGTTTATAGAGGTTAAATGACTTGTCCAAGGGCACACAGTTAGAATATAGCAGAGTTGAATCTTGAACCCAGAAATGGGTGGTAGTTTTACTCTCCTTCATACATACAGCCTAGAGGCAATGATGGCACAGTGATATGAGCTGTGGGTTTGGAGACAAGAAGACATGAGTTCAGGTTTGCTCTCAGAAACATACTATTTGTGTGACCTGGGCAAGTCATTTCTTCTTTAATTTCCTTGACTATAAAATGAGATAATAATTAAACCTTCTTCCCAGGATTTTTACAAAAATAAAATATGATGAAATTTATAAAGCTTTTAGCATATTGCCTGTCGTATATGAGGCACTCAATAACTATTTGTTTCCTTCCTTATTTGAGGTATTTAGATCAAGTCTGGATAACCAATTGTTGGGGAAGTTATGCAGGGACTTCTTCATTGGACTGGTTGGACTATGAAGTCCCTTCAAACTTTGATTTTCTGTCATTTTCTGATCCTCAATTCCAATGTTCTTGTCACTCTGTGAAATTAGCACTTTAAAGGAATAGAGGTCATTTATTCGAATAATTTTATTTTATAGTTAAAGAAACTGATAATATACACAAGGGAATTTACACAAGATCAACCAGCTAATTAAATGTCCATTACCTAGAATGTAGGCCTTCTTATTCCCAGTGTTATGGTCTTGTATCTCAGCCACATCCACAAGAATAAATAAAATTTAAAAATGTAAGAACCACTAGCTAAATTCAAACAGAAGCAAAGGTACTCTTGCCAATAAAATGAAGAAACACTATATTTTCCCAGAAAGAAACACATTATGATTGGAATAAAACAAAACAGCAACTTCATATCAATGTTTGTTTCTTGAAAAACACAGTAAGAGTTTTGTCAAGAAACTGTTTCCAAATTCTAAAAATCATCCCTGAATTGAAATTGCCTATTTTCAATTCCAAGCTGTCATTTGCTAGACCAGAGTTTCCATTATCCACATTAAGGAAGAACATCCATCTTCATAGTGGGAAGAATCCGGGATCTGACTCCTCATATTTCCAGGAAGTGATCTGAGACCATGGAAATGCCAGAAGCATAATTAGTACTACAAAAGACCCTTGGCATCAACAAGAATAAATAAGCATAGAATTCAGAATCAGGCTGGCATAGAGCTTTCCCTTTTGTCCTGAAAATTTCAATTTTGCTAAGATGAGTTTGACATGGATGAAGACTGAAGTCTTTAGAATGTTACATTAACAGTATCACAGGACAGAAAAACAAATAATTGACTTGAAGCAAAGTACAACAGATTAGAACATCCCTTGCTCTGATAATAAATAGCATAAATCTTTGTGAGTGCATCTTTGCGCATTGATAGATTTTCTCTCTGGCACTTTGAAAGTGCACATAAAGACATGCAATCATATTATTTATGAGCTAAAATGAACTTCTAGTCTCATCTAGTCTAAATCCCTTATTTTGCAAATAAGGAAATTGAATCGCAGAGAGGAAATAACTTGTTCAGGATCACGCAAGAAAATGAGTGATAGATTCGAGACCACGACCCAGATCTTCTGACTCACAGTCTTGGCTTGTATCATGAAAGCGTTTTGTAGGGAAATCTCAAAACACTGTCAAAACAAGAGGTATAATAGAAAGGACAGTGAGACTGACAAATTCCTGGCCAAATTCTACCATGTATTATTAAGGAGATAAGTGAACATCTTAAAAAAGCAGTGATCAGAACCAGCTTGACTTCTTTAAGAATAAGTCATACATTTTGACACTGTGACTAAACGGATTTGTTGTAAATCTTGGAACAATGCTGTGGATACAACTTATCTATATTTGAACAACGCTTTCAACAAGGCAGCTAATACTTCTGTGGAGCCTATGGAGAAATGTTGGCTAGATAATACTTTAACTAGATAGATTCAGAATTGAATGAATAGCCATTGAAAATATTGTAATTAATAGTTTGATGTCAACTTGGAAGGAGGTGTCCAGAGGATTTCTACTTGGGCCTGTGTTGTTTAATACTTTTATTAATGACATCAATAAATATAAATTTGCATATGACACAAAACTAGAAAGGAGCTAACACACTGGAAGAACAATTTGAATCCAAAAAAGTCTTGATAGGCTAGAGAATTGTACTGAACCTAGTAAAATAAAATTTAGCAGAGAAAGATATAAAACATTGCTTTTGAGCTCAAAGAAGTGACATTCTCATGGAGGAAATGAAATGAAGAATGGTATGCTTCAATCTGCATTCAAACTCCATCAGTTCCTTCTGTGGTGACAACTTTTTTTTTAAAATCATGAGTCCTTTGGAGTTATCTTCTATGTATTTCTTAGCTCTTTCTCTGGAGGTGGACATACACAAGTTGTTTTTCAAAGAACATTTCTGTTGCTGCATATAATGTTCTCTTGGTTCTGCTCCCTTTTCTATGGTCACCTTAGAAAATAAACCTAGTAGTGGTATTGCTGGGCCAAATATATATATATATATATATTCATATATTCATAACTATATATATATGTGTGTGTGTATATATATATATATATAGTGTTTTATAACTCTTTGAATATATTTCCAAATTGCTCTCTAAAATGGTTGTCACTTTGTCCTTTTATCTTTTTAGCCCAACTTGGTAAGTGTGAGATGATATCACAGAGTTGTTTTGACATTCATTTCTCTAATCCATAATGTGTTTGGAGAAAAATTTTAATACCATTACATATAGCTTTGATTTCTTAATCAAAAAAAATCTGATCATATTTTTGACCATTTATTAATTGAAAAATGGATTACGTTCTTATATATTTGGCAAAATTATCAAAATATTTTAGATTACCTTTATCCAAGAAACTGTCTATAAATTCTCCTTCCCCCAGCATATGGCTTTCCTTCTAATCTTGGCTACATTAGTTTTATTTGTAAAAAAAACAAAAACTTTTCAATTTAATGTATTCAAAATTATCCATTTTACAATGCATAATGCTTTCTATCTCTTATTTACTAATATATTCTTCCCTTATTCATAAATCTGATAGGTAAAATGTTCTTTGCTTTTTCTAAATTACTTATAATATCTCCTTATATAGCCAGATCATGCATCCATTTAGATCTTATCTTAGATGTACATGGTATAAGATATTGGTCTATATCTAGTTTCTGCAAAACTGCTTTTTAGTTTTTCCAAGTCTTTTTACTAAAAAAGTGAATTCCTATTCCAAAAACTTAGATCTTTACTTTTTCCCAACCCAAAGTTATTTTAGTCTTTTGTAATTGTTGTTTTATATCTATTGTATTCCATTGATCTACTTTTATACTTTTAGTAGCACCAGATAGTGTTAATAATTACTACTTTATAATATAGTTTGAAATCTGGTATTGCTAGAACTCTTCCTTAATATATTTTTTCACTGTTTCCTTTGGTATCCATGATCTTTTGTTTTTCCAAATAAATTTTGTTATAATTTTTTCTCTTTCAATGTTTTTTTTTTGTGATTTAATTGGATGGCATTGAATAAATAGATTAGTTTAGGTAGGATTGTCATTTTAGTTGTAGTGGCCTTATCTACTCATGAACAATAAATAATTTCCCAATTATTTCATCTGACTATTTGTAGAAAAAGTGTTTTTGTGATTACTTTCATATAATTTTTGAATTTTGTGGGGAAGATATATTCCTAAGGCATTTTATTCTATCTATGATTAATTTAAATGGGTTATCTCTTGCTATTTCCTATTAATGGGCATTATTAGTGATATATGGAAATGCTAATGATGACTTATTTGGATTGATTTTATATCCTACTACTTTGCTAAAATTATTGATAATTTTTATTATTTTTGTAGAATCTCTAAGAGTTTCTAGCTAGATCATCATATTGTCCAGTTTTATTACCTCTTTCACCTTTCTGATTACTTCAATTTTTTCTTCTCTTATTGCTATTGCTTGCATTCCTAGTATAATATTAAATAACATTTGTGATAATCATCATCCTTGTTTCACTTGATCTTAGAGGAAAGGTTTCTAATATATCCCCAATAAGAAATAATGTTTGCTGATGGTTTTAAATTTATATACTTCTTATTGATCTAAGGAAAAATTCATTTATCTCTATGTTTTCAAGTGTTTTTTAATAGGAATGAGTATTGTATTCTGTTGAAAGCTTTTTTCTGTATCTATTAATATCCTATGATTTTTATTACTTTTTATTGATAGTTTTCTTTATATTAAAGAATTATAAAATATTTCCTGGCATAAATCCTCTTTGATCATAATGTATACTTTTTGGGATACATTATTTTAGTCTTCAGGATAACATTTTATTTATAATTTTTGTATCTATATATTTGTTAATGAAATTGGCCTATAGATTTCTTTCTCTGTTTTTGCTCTTCCTGGTTTAGGTATCAGCACAAAATTTGTTTCATAAAAGCTGTTTGGCAAGAAGTTCATTCATAGTCTATTCAATTTCTTCTTCTGAAACGGGTTTATTTAAATATTATGTTTCTTCTTCCATTAGACTAGGCAACTTATATTTTTATAAGTATTCATCCATTTCACTTGTTATTAAATTTGTTGGCATATGATTGGGTGAAATAACTTCTAATAATTACTTTGATTTCATCATTTTTTGATTTCATTTATTTATTTATGGCAATTGAAGTATATAACTTAAAAGTATATATCACAAATTAAGCAGAAAACCCCCACAAAAAACAACAGTTAAATGATGATTTTAGAATAGAACATTTTGAAGGCATTGTAGTGAAAAGCTGCCTCTTTTAGCAATTCATTCTTTTTACTTTTGATTCTGGTGATATGTTTTTTTTTCTTCTTTTTTAAAAAATCATGTTAACTAATGGTTTATTTTTTCATAAAAGCAACTTCATTTTATTTATTAATTCAATAGTTTTATTACTTTCAATTTTGTTAATCTCACCTTTAATTTTTATGATTTCCAACTTACTATTTAATTCAGATTTTGTGTTTGGTCTTCTAATTTTTAATTGTATTCCAAATTCATTGATCTGTTCTTTCTCTATTTTATTGAGATACCGATTTTCCTCCAATTACTGCTTTTGCTATATCTCATAAGTTTCAGTATGTTGCCTCATTACATTTCTTTTTAAAGTCCAAGTTGGTTTGTGAATTCCATGTTAGGCTATGTCATTCTCTTAAAAAAATTCTATTTTAAAATTTTCATTGAATTTTTTGCTCCTTTTTGTCTTCAGAATTTCATTCTTGAACATTTATTTTTCTTCCTGGTTATATTTCCCTTAATCATTTTAGTCCATGGAATCCCATCTATCTTTTCTCTGAACCTTTTGAAATCTTCTTTTCTGATATCTAGGGCACATGTCTGACCTTCCCAAAATTCCATCCCCTCTATCATTAGTGATAGGATGGAATGGTTACTCCCTGTATCCCCCTCCTATACACACAAAAAGTTCTTATAATTTCTATTCCTATAACCAGTTTCTTCCTTTTAATGAGAATTGCCTCTTGATGATTCCAATGCCTTATAAGTATTACTGAACCTTTGTGGGAAGATAACCATGTACAAATAAAATTTCAATTATTGTATTAAGATATCAATTTCCAGTTGCTTGTTTCCTAAGATTATTGTGTACTGAAGTGGCATAATTAAACTTGTGTTTTAAGAATATTTCTCTTGGCAATAGATTACTCAATTATAGATGTATAGATCTCCAATAAAATGGAGAGGGGAGGGATATGGATAAAGGAGACCAATGAGAGGGCTAACCATAGTAATGGTGTAAGTGAAAAGTGATAAGGAACTAAGGCACTGGCCATGATAGTGTTTTCTTTCACAATATGGCTAATATGGAAATATGTTTTACATGACTGTACATGGTTTAACCTTTATCAGATTGCTTGATTTCTCAATGAGGTAGGAGGGGAAAGAAGAAGGAATCAAATCTGGAATTAAATATTTTTTTTATCTAAAGATATTTTATTTTCCCAATTACATGGAATAATAATTATCAAATTACATTTTCTGGAATTATAAGATCCATATTGTCTTCCTCCATCTACCCCTCATCCCAGAGATGGTAAGCAATTTGATCTAGGTTATACATGTATAAAACAATCCTCCAATTTGGTTACTGTTGTAAGAGAGTACATATATAAAACCCTAACCCAAAATAAAATTATAAATAAACTAATGTGAAGGATAGTATACTTTAATCTGCATCTGACTCCAGTAGTTTTTTTCTCTGATGAGGTGGATAGCATTGTTTGTCGTTCAGAATTGACCCAGATCATTGCATTGCCCAAAGAAGCTAAGTCTTTCACAGCTGATCATCGTACAACATTGCTGTTACTCTGTACAATGTTATTTGCAGCTACATATCAGTTCATGTAGATCTTTCCAGCTTTTTCAGAAATAATCCTGCTTATCATTTCTTATAGCACAATAGTATTCTATCACAATATACACCACAATTTGTTCAGCCATTACCCAACTGATGGGCATCCCTTGGTTTTCTTTTGCTTTTGCTTCCACAAAAAGAGCTGCTATAAATGTTTTTGTACAAGTAGGTCCTTTCCCTATTTTTAATTATCTTGTTGCTATTGCAGACCCAGTAGTGGTATTACCAGCTCCAAGAGTATGCACAGTTTTTTTTAATCTTTTGGGCAAAGTTGCAAATTGACCTCCAGAATGGTGTGATCATGGAACTAAAAAAAATTTTTTTAAGTTTAAATTTTCTTACTTGAAATTGGAAAACATATTTATTTTAAAAGAATAATGGATGTATAAAAGAACTTAAATTTTATTGCATGTTTATGTCATTTCTTGTCATTTCATAGAGGAAGAAATTGAGACCTAATAATGCGGCTTGTCTAGCATTACCTAACTAATTACTAGTAAAGTCAGGACTAGAACCCAGGGGTCCCAAGTCCCAGTTCAGTAAGTTTCCCCTTATACTGTATTGATTTGATAGGTCATAGCATCATAGTTTGAGACATGGAAGAAATCTTACAGGTCATCTAATCTTCCCATTGCAACCTATTTAACAAATGAGGAAAATGCGGCCCAAGGTCTCATAGATAATTAGTGACAGAGTTAGAATTTGAACAAACAGCTCTTTCCAAAGTTACCAATGAACTCTAAATTGACAAATATAATTGCCTTTTCTCAATCCTCATTCTTCTTGGCTTCTCTTCAACCTCCGACTCCTTAATTCTCTCATCTCTTTAGATTTCTGTGATATTGCTGTATTTGGATCCTCCTTCTGCTTGGTCAGACCACTCCCCAGTTTCCTTAGTTGTAGCTTTTCCAGATCACACCCACTAATGGTGAATGTCTCCTAAGGCTCTATCTTGGGTCATCTTTTCTTTTCCCTCTCTACTATGTCACTTGGTAATCTCAACAGCTATTATGGCTTCAATTTTCATTGCTAAAATGATGATTCTTAGTTCTACTCATCCAACCCTAACCTCTCTCCTAACCTTTAGACTCTCATTTCCAAATGCTTATTAAAAATCCCCAAATTGATGTCTCATAGACATTTTAAACTCATCATGGACGAAACTGAATTCATTATCTTTTCCCCGACCCTTTGCCCCTTCTTCCTGTCTGTCTTATTATTATGGAAAGCACTACCACTCTCCAAATTACCAAGGTTCATAACTTAGGCATCTTTCTCAATTTCTCACTTTCTATCACCTCCCTCCTATGTCTAATTTGTTGCCAAGTCCTCTAGATTCTACATTTGCAAAAGTTCTTTCATATGTCTCCTCACTTCATGCCTAGACTATTGAAATAGTGTGCTGATGGAACTTCCTATCTTGAGTCTCTCCTTACTCTGATCCATTCCTTACTCAGCTGTGAAACTGAGATCTAAAACTGATCCACCTACAGTGCAGGTCTGTATCACCTGCATATTAAACTCTAGGGGCTTCATATAGTTTCCAAGATCAAATATGATATTTTCTGTGTGACACTCAAAGTACTTTATAGCCTATCCCACTTTTAATCTTTCTTGTCTTCATATAGCTTAGTCATGCTTTGTATTCTGTGTCCAAGTGACAACTAGCCTAATACAAAATACTCTATCTCTAAAATCTAGGCATTTTCACTGATTGTACCCCATGTCCCCCATGTCTTTAGCTCTCAGGTATTCTCTATTTCCAGCTAAAATTCTACCTTCTGCAAAACAAAACAAAACTATATATATATATATATATATATATATATATGTACATATATATATGCATATATATAATCCCTTTAATGTTGACAACTTTCCTTTATTATCTCCAATTTATCTATCATATATATATATATATATACATACATACATACATACATACTTACTTACTTGAATGCTATCTCCTTTGTTAGACTCTGATCCCTTTGAAAGTAAGAACTCTATTTTGCAAATCTTTAAGTCTCCAGTGCTCAGCACAGTGCCTCATATGTGCTTAATCAATGTTTCTTGACTTAATGTGACTTGAACCCAGGTATTTAAAATCCAAGTCCAGTATTCTTACTGCACAACTTTTGAGTCATCTTGCTTTCTTCATCACCTCAGATAAACCAGTTTGGGGTTTGCAGAGAAATCATGATAGAAGCAGCCATTAAGGGTTAACATTTAAAATCTATGAGGATAGTCTGAAATACCAACTATGACTCTCAGGGGGAAAAACTGTCACAGAATATTCATCATGTAAAGGATCATAAAGATCTTTGCCCTTTATTTTGGTTCAACATCAAAAATTTTAAAGTTATAAAATATAGGATGCTGGAAGAAGCAAGTCATTTACATAGTTTGAGGAGGAGAGCTAAAAGCAAAAAAAAAGGATCCCTTATAAAAAAAAAACAGTGCTTTCATAATACTGGAAAGTAACACCAGAGTCAGTTTGTGAAAGGTAAGGATAGTTCACTATTGAAGGAAAACTAAACATGTTAATTAATAAACAAAAAGATAGATGTAAAACAAAGACAGACATTGAACTTTCACTTAAAACAATACTTCAGAAGCTAGCTGGGTTTAAAACACAAAATAGCTGAGCTCTAACATAAAAAGGGTTATATATATATATATATATATATATATATATATATATATAATGGTGGATAGAGTGGTGGGCCTGGAGTCAAGAAGATCTGAGTTCAAATATGGTTCCTTTGTTGAATCCTCTTACAGATTACTCCTACCATAGGAGTCCCTGACTGCTTTGTCTTGCGCCCTCTTATCTTTTCCCTTATACTACTTCACTTTGTGATCTCATCAGCTATCTATATTTAGTTACCATCTATCTGTTTTAGCTGATGATTCTCAAATCTACTTTTTCTGCTCCAATCTCTCTGCCATCTCCTATATCAAATAAATTGCCTTTCAGACATCTCAAACAGAATGAATATTCCAAGCCATAACTCATTGCTTTTCCCCCTAAACCTTCTTTCTCCTCTTACCTTCTGTTTTACTGTATAGAACACAGATTATCCCAGTCCCTCAGGGCCGATACCAAGGAGTCATCCTGGATTCCTTACTATCACTCTCATATCCAAACTGTTGCCAAGGCTTCTCAATTTCAACTTTTTAACATCTCTCAAATATGTGCCTTTCTTTCCTATGAAATTGTCACCTGTACTTTAGTGTTGGTCCTCTATCACCTTGATTATTGCAATAACCTGTTAGTAGGTCTGCCTGCCTCAAGTCCCTTGCTACTCCAATCCATCCTGAATTCAGCTCCTAAGATTTTCCCAAAATGCAAGTTTGATCATGTCACCTCCCTACTCAACAAACTTCAGTAGCTCCCTATAAACCTTAGGATTAAATATAAGATGTTTTATTTGGCATTCAAAGCCCTTCATAACCTAGCCCCTTCCTACCTTTCTAGTCTTCTTCCTCTTTACTTCCTGATATACTTATTGACCCAGTAACACTGACATACAAGCTATTCCAACTCAACTAAAAGCATTTTCTATGATTGTTTCCCATGCCTGGAATGCTCTCTCTTTCTCCATTCTGACCACTAACATCCCTGGTTTCAAGTCTGATCTAAAATCCCATCTTTTATAGGAAGCTTTCCTCAACCCTTCTTAATTTTAGTAGAATCTGTCTTTTAATTATTTCCTATTTACTCCTATTTATTATATGTAGCTTGCTTTTTATATTTTTTGGTTGCGTGTTGCCTCTCCCATTAGACTGTAAACTCCTTGAAGGCAAGGATTATCTTTTGCCTCTTTTTGTATCTTCAGCATTTAGTATGATGTCTAGCACTTAGTAGGTACTTAATAATTGACTAATTGACTGTAACAAGTCATAACCTCTCTCTGCCTCAGGTTCCTCACCTGTAAAATGGAGATAATAATTATACCTCCCTCCCTTGGTTGTTGTGAAGTAAAATGAGATAATATTTTAAAGCATCTTGGAAAAATGTAAGTACTCTAAAAATACTAACAATGATTGTCATCATGGAAATCATCATCCTCATGATTTCAGGAAAAGACTTCCACTGTTGCTGTAAAACATCATACTATGCAAAACACTTAAATGATCTTGGAAGGCATGTAAACATATTGGGATAAGAGGTGAGAATGGAGGAAAATCACCACTGACCCTTTCATTAGGCAAGGGGGAAAGATCAATCATAGTGGAAAGAAAAGTCAGTGAAAATGTTACCTACAAGGGTGGACCAGTACATTTTCTCTATAAGCCTAAGTTACAAGGTAACAAGGAAGGCTATTCGTCCTCCTTTTTGATTTATGACAGGGTAGTAACAGTATTGGAATATTTTGAAGGGTGACTAGTTGAGTGAATTTGACAGGATTGCTAAAGTAAGGTTTGTCTCAGGGAGATCAGGTCCTCTAGCTATATAAAATTGCTACCTCTGTATATTTACCCGTTTCATTTTCTGAGTCAATATGATGCAAAATTCTGGATTCTCAACCAACTGCTTTTCCATTGGAATGATTTTTTTCTTTTATATGCAAAAGGGCTTAATGACAATTTAGTCCAATTTCCCCATTGAAAGAGGAAGAAATAGGCCCAGAGAAAGGAAATGACTTGCCCAAGTCTCTAGAGTAAATTGGTGGTATAGCATCTGGCCAGAACCCAAGCCTCCTGATTTGTTCTCTTTTCGATAACTGACCAAATTCTTAAGCATGTTATTTCTGCCCCCAATCACCTCATGAAAAATAGCATCTTCTTCTTTGTCCACACTTGCTACCCATGCATGTGTGAAAGTAGGTTGTCCTTCCACCTGGAGAAAAATGCAACTTCTATTATAATAGAAAGACAAGACCTTATTTTTGGCAAGGACTCATTTAATCATAAACAAAAAAAAAAGTCTTAATCACAAACACCTCTCCAAAAAGTCAGTCCCTTAGTAATGTGTAATTAGAATGTTCTCCACAGGACTCCAATTCCCAGCATCCCACCTTCCTTCTCATGTTGCATCCTTATGTTTCAGAGATAAAGTTTGTGTGTAACCCTGCCTCTCTCTCTTTTCTCACAAACGTGGCTGGGATTACTTCTCTTTACTCAGTTTTTACTTTTTATCTTTTATTTCCTCTACTTCAAGTGACTATTAATAAATCTTATAAAATATAATATTTGGAGTTATTGGATATTAATTTTAATCTTACATTGTTGGCGAGCCAAGTAGGAGAATTTACTCATGTGGTCTTATTTTTTGTTAGATAATTAGGTTTTTATTCCTTCATCTTCAAATGATTATTAATAAACTTTATAAATATAGTACTTGGAGTTATTAATATTAATTTAAATCTTACTGTACCTAGGATAGAAAACCTCTCAAAGGCTTCCTTATAACCAAAGATATTTGGGCAAATACTTTAGATTCTATATTAACTATATATTTTTCTAGTTGTTCTAGTCTCCATCCTTTTTTTTCCAGAAAGCAAAGTAGGAGAACTGTGTTATTTCATCTTACCCTACTCTCCATCCAGCTCTCACTCTTTCTCTCCCAATAAATATCTTTATGGAGTTATACTAATGTCAAGCCCTCAGCCTTTAAAGAAGTTAATACAGTAGTTGTCCATTGCAACTGCATTCACATCTCTCTTGCAAATCCATTGTTGAAGACATAGGCCCCTGTGTCAGCTATTATCCTTCATAAAAAATCCACATAATAAATTTTTCCTTCAGTTTAGTTCCAGAAAAATTAGACCATTTCTGCAAACTCATGTAGGTTTTCTTCAGTCAGACAATGAAAACTCTGTAGAGCAATACATTTTTCCTTTTGCCTTAGAAACTCAGAGCCAAGCTCAGTGTCCAACTGAGAAGGTTCACTCTTCTCTTGTGCCTAACAATATGCATCCCCCTCTGCTCTTCTTTGATGGTCTTGGTTGTGTATTGATCATAAGTTGCCCTTTCTAACATTATGTTAATTTTGCAAGCTGCCTCATATCCTTTGGGAAGCAGGTCAGAAAGTGTGAGTCCTAAATAAATGAATTAAGAGGACATATCTCCTTTTTGTTCCTTCCTACATTAAGAATCAATCCTATGAAGGTCCCATAGTGGGACAATATCTCCTTGAGAGTCCATGCAAATGCTGCTTGGCATTCATTGGGAAAATCTGTGTTTCACTTTCTTGGAGATGCAGCAAATGAGAACACTTGCCAAAACATCAATAACAATTAGAGCTTAATTATAAATATGTGCTCTGTGCTGCATTCTGTTCCAAAACAAATTGGTCTGGGTAATCCTGGCACTGTGAGCACTCTGTCATTTGCATCAGAGTTACTATGGGGCTTCAAGGTGTAAAGGAGGTAGGGGTATGCAGTCAGAATTTGTGATATAAATGGCTTACATGATAATTTTTGAAGGTTCCTTGCATTTGATTAGGATCAAAACTCCAAAACAGGAAAATGTCAGCTGTTTTGAAAGCTCACAAAGGAGAAAGATAGGAGCTGAGCTTCTAATTGCAATAAATTTTCCTTAAATCCAATTGTAATGGAATGCCTTTGTAAACAGGGTTTTGGGAGGCACAGCTAACAATCACTTATAGGCTAACAACATTACAGTGTCCTTTTATCACATACAATGGAGGTCAGAATGTGACTCATGATAAAGGGGCCATATATGAATCTGGTACTAATAAGCAATGCATGAGTAATGGAATTTTCCTGTAAATATAAATGAACATAGTGTGGCCATGGAAATAAAAGTATTGGCCTATAGGCCCAGGGTTAGAAGAAACACTGCTAATGGAAATAGAGAAATTGGCCTAAATGAGCTTCGGTAATTTAGAAAAATGTAGCCAACTTTTCCTGGGGAATCTGTTTTGTAGGATGGTAAAAGGAAGTTGTATAATAGAAATATACAATCCAGAATGAAGAAGGTAGTTGATATCTAAGGTATTACATTTAGTTCTGATTACCATAATCTGGAGCTTGTAGAGAAGATGAATGGGATGAGAAGTGGGCAAGCCAGAGGCCATGCTATTGTTGTGTGCAGATGCAAAGCATGGAATCCCTGCAAAGGTACAACCGCTATGTAAATAGTTTTGCAAGAAGCCATCTTTGGCTAGAACAGTTGTCAGTTGCTAGTTTGAATTGTAGAATCCAGGAGTTTGCATGACCTGACATGAGACCAAGGAGACTGTTAAGAGCACCCTATAAATAGGAGCTGGATCCTAATCTCAGGGTCTGAATTATGAGAATTTGGTGGGTGGATAGACTCTTCAGAATTGTCTCATAGCTATTTCTCAAGCTAGGTTAACTTATACCTGTTAGGGATAGTTACCTAGGGTCATTCCAGTGACATCTACATCCATTGCCAAATATCATCACCAATCTACAAGCTTCTCAATATCAACAAGAAGACATTCATAGAATAACAATCTTATTAAGAGTAGCAAACTTGATTTGAGCTAAACCATCTAGCAGCTTGACTAGGCCCAGTGGCCTGGCTGAGGCTTATTAGTCTGATAGGGTCAGTGTATTAACATCATCTGATATCTCCTGAAATATTATCAGTTTTATTAGTTAAACAAGGTTTTAAGATTTGTTACCAATCCCTCTTCCCTTTTCACCTTAACCCATCTTTTACCCATCCTTGTGTTACTTTTATTAACTAAGTTTAAAAGAGAAATTTGTACTGCTGTCAAGATTCTTAAGTGATAAGGGGTCAGCTGAAGCTTAGCTTCTTCTACTTAAAGGTTTATCCAAGTGATCCATTAATCTATTACCATCAAGATTAAAATAATCCAATCACTGTCAGATTACAATTGTCTTCAATAATTTAATCCAGTGGTTTCCAAACTTTTTTGGCCTACTGTCCCCTTTCCAGAAAAAAATATTACTTAGGCCCCTGGAAATTAATTTTTAAAAATTTTAATAGCAACTGATAGGAAAGATAAATGCATCTGTGGCCATCACTGCCCTCCCCAATCGCTACAGCATCCACCAGGGGGCAGTAGCACCCACTTTGGGAATCACTGATTTAATCTAGAAAATACTTGTAACATCCAAGAGTACTGGCAGTTGAGTAAGATTATCTACTTCATCTTTGGTCAGCTGTGGAAGGTAGACCAATCAAGTGTTGAGTTCCATCAACTGGTTCATTACTGACTTTATTCAGCAATAGGGTTTCTCAATCCTGTATTCAACAACAACACTTGATTGGGTTATTCTATTTGGGAAATAAGTCCTTAAACCATCCTTCTTTTTACAGAGAGAGAGAGAGAGAGAGAGAGAGAGAGAGAGGAGAGAGAGAGAGAATGAAAGAAATAATGGTATTTATATAATACCTGATATGTGCCAGGTCCTCTGCTAAGTGCTTTTTATAAATATCATCTCTTTTGATTTTTATACCAACCTTGCAAACTGGTGCTATTATATTCCCATTTTACAGTTGAGGAAAAAGAGGCAAATGGAAGTTAAGTAGGTTACTCAGGGTCACATACCTAGATGTGTCTGGGGCAGGATGTGAAATAAGGTCTTTCTTACACTATGTCTACTTTCTCACTCTACAGTCTATTTACTGTTCCACCAGCTGATTCTATATGTATATGTGTAAAGATAGATAGATAGATAGATAGATAGATAGATAGATAGATAGATAGATAGATAGATAGATAGATAGATAGATAGATAGATGATAGATAGATAGACAGACCAACCATTTATTTAGCACTTTTGCATCAAATACCCAAACTGAACACCAGGGATTCAAATGTAAGCAAAGCAAGACTAAGTGGAGTGGCTAGGTGGTACAGTAGGTACTGTGCTGGACCTGGAATTGGGAAGATTCATCTTCATGAGCTTAAATCTGTTCTCAGACACTTAGTAGCAATGTGATCTTGAACAAGTCACTTAATCCTGTTTGCTTCAGTTTCTTCATCTGTAAAATCACCTGGAAAAGGAAATGGCAGACCACTCCAGTATCCTGCAAAGAAAACCCTAAGTTAGGGTCAAGAAGAATTTGACATTATAGAAGTGACTGAAAAAATTATGGCTATTTCTTTACCAAAGTATGGGCAAGTATATCTTTATTTGAATTGAGAGGGGTGATACTATTGGTCAAAAAATAATTGGTCAAACTTGTGAGAGCCCATTAAAAGTTAAAGCTTATTCATACTTACGTGAGCCAAAGCAGGACTTGGGAGTTGAAGAATCTAGTGACTAAGCAGGAATCATTTATTCTATCTTTGAATTGAAGAATAGATTTTTCTTAACTAAATCCATAAGCCATGACACCTAGCAACAGATACATTAGACAAATAGAAAACACTCTATCTAGTAGTTCAATAATTTGTTGGTTCAAGAGAGTTTGAGGCACAATTAAGTAAGCCTAGATAAACTCTCCAGTTAGACATGAAAACAGAAAAACAATCATGCAGTGGAGGAAGAAGTTTCAAAAATTGTGATTCTTAGCAGCAGAAAAAGAGCTTAGAATGTATTTTAGGTTAAAATATTCCAAGCAATTGAGAGATGAGATATGTGAAGAAGTAAATCATGCTAGCCTATCAGATGAATCCAGCAGCAGAGATGCTGCTCGTTGATGGTTATTATGTGAAGGTTTAGGGGTGAAGGCTTAAGAGCTATTGTTTTAAAAAAGAAGACTCATTAAGAATCACAAAACTTGGGCAGGAATAGTAACTACTGGGACGTAAGCCACAAGTACAAGTTAGGGAAGGATTCCAAAGGAGATCCTACACATAGCTATTTCATAGAAAATTTCAGGCTTATTTGTTGATTATACACAATATTCTTTTCTTTTGAAAAAGCATATGTGCTAGTATTCTAATGAAAAAAAGAATAGTAATCATTTTTAAAATTTAGAAATGATTTTTCTTAAATTGCATAAGGAGTTAGGATAAGAAAAATAGTGTTATTTCACAGCTCAGAATGGTTAATGGTTATATGCATAATGATACCACATAAGGTATAAGACTGAACTAAAATTTAAACATACAAATCATAGAACAAAATGACTCAAACTGGCTTTTAACTTAAAGCTGATTTCAGAATTGCAGAATCTCAAAGTTGGAAGGACTTCAGAAACAATTTATTCTAACTTTACAATGCAAAACATGGTCATTCAGATTTTGCTTAAAGACTTTGAGGAGGAAGAATTCACCATGTCCAAAAGACAACTATTCTACTTTTGGATAACTCCGTTTTTTAGTTGGGGCAGCTATATGGTACAATAGAAAGAGTTCTAGGCTTAGAGTCAGGAAGAGACAATGAATTAATGTCTATACTCAATATATATGTGCCAAGTGGAATAATATACAAATTTTTAAAGGAGAAGTTAAATCAATTACTGGAGGAAACAGAAAGTAAAACTATGCTAGGTGGGGGCAGTTGGGTAGCTCAGTGGATTGAGAGTGAAGCCTAGAGACGGGAGGTCCAAGATTCAAATCTGGCCTCAAAAACTTCTCAGCTGTATTTCCCTGGGCAAGTCACTTCACCCCTATTGCCCACCCTTACCACTCTTCCACCTATGAGCCAATACACAGAAGTTAAGGGTTAAAAAAAACTATGCTAAGGTGTGATCTCAATATCCTCTCAGAACTAGATAAATATAACCAAAAATAAGCAAGAAAGAAGTTACAGAGATGAATAGAATTTTTAAAAAGTTAGGTATGATAGATCTTTTGAGAAAGTTAAATGGGAATAGAAAAGAATATACCTTTTTTTATAAGTGCATGGCATCTTCACAAAAATTGACTATATATTAAGGAATAAAAATCTCACAGTCAAATGTGGGAAAACAGAAGTATTAAACACATCATCTTCATATGATAATGGACTAAAATTATATTCAGTAAAGGTCCAAGGAAAGAGAAATAAAGAACTAACTGAAACTCAATAATCAACTCCTCAAGAATAATTGAGTCAAAAAATGAATCATAGAAACAATCATTTTACTCAAGAAAATAACAACAATGAGAAAGCATACTAAAGTTCATGAGATATAGCTAAGGCAATGCTTAGAGGAAAATTTATATCTCTATTTGCTTACATTAATCAAGCAGAAAAAGAACAGAAAAAATGAATTGGGCATATAACTAAATAAAAGAAATAGAAAAAGAACAAGTTAAAAATTCCCAATTAAAAACCAAATTGGAAATGTTGAATATCAAAGATGAAATTGACAAAACTGAAAGTAAGGAAACATTTAATTATTAAAACTAGGATCTTTTTTTATTAAAAAGCAATAAAATAACTTCCCGGCCTCAGCCACTTCCCAGCTGTGTGACCCTGGGCAAGTCACTTGACCCCCATTGCCCACCCTTACCAATCTTCCACCTATGAGACAATACACCAAAGTACAAGGGTTTAAAAAAAAAGCAATAAAATAAATGAAGTATTGGTCAATTTGATTAAAAAAGGAAATAAACCAAACTACTGGCATAAAAAAGAAAAGGGCAAATATACCAAGAGTGAAGAGAAAATTAAAGTAATTGAAAGGAGCTATTTTATATAATTATATGAGAACAAATCTGATCATCTAAGTGAGACGTATGAATATTTACAAAAGTATAAATTGCCTCAATTAACAGAAAAGGAAATAGAAAATTTAAACAATCTCATCTCAGAAAAAGAAATTGAAGAAACCATCAATGAACTCTCTAAAAAAACATTGCCAGGGCCCGATGGATTCATGAATGAATTCTACTAAACATTTGAAGAAGAATTAATCTCAATAATACAAACCTTTTGGAAAAATAGCTGAAGAAAGCATCTTACCAAACTCTTCAATAACACAAATATGACACTGAGGTCAAGAAGAACAAAAAAAGAAAGAAAACCAACCTCGCTAATGAATATTGATGCAAAACTTTTAAACAAAATAATAGCAAGGAGATTACAACAATATATTACAAAGAGCTTCCACTATGATCAGGTGGGATTTATGCCAAGAATGCAGGGCTGATTCAATATTAGGAAAATCATCAGCATAATTGACTACATCAATAACTAAACCAACAGAACTCTTAAGATTATTTTGATAGAAACAGAAAAAACCTTTGACAAGATACATCAATTCCTATTAAAAACATCAGAAAGCATAAGAATTAATGGAGTTTTCTTTAAAATTATAAATAGTATGTATCTAAAACCATCAGCAAGCATTATCTGTAATGGAAATAAACTAAATACCTTGCCAATAATATGAGGGGTGAGGCAAAGATGCCTATTAGAGCCACTATTATTGAACATTGAACTAGAAATGCTAGCTAGAGCAATAAAAGAAGAAAAGGGAATTAAAGAAATTACAATAGGCAATAAAGAAACACAATTATCAATGTTTGCAGATGACATAATGATATACTTACAGAATCCTAAAGATTCTATTAAAAACTAATTTGAATAATTAATAGCTTTAACAAAGATGTAGGACATAAAATAAATCCATTTAAAATATCAGTATTTCTTTATATGACCAATAAATCCCTACAACAAGAGATAGAAAAAGAAATTCCATTTAAGTATAGATAATATAAAATACTTGGCAGTCTACCTTCTAAGATAAACCAAGGAATTATACAAATACAATTACAAAACACTTTGTGTAAAAATAAAGTCATATCTAAACAATTAGAAAAATATTAATTGCTCATGGGTTGGCTAAGTCAATAAAATAAAAATAAATTAATCTACTTATTCAGTGTCATACCAATCAAATTGCCCAAAAATATTTTGCAGAACTAAAAATTATAATAAAATTCATTTGGAAAAACAAATGATCAAAAATATCAAGGGAATCGAAAAAAAATGTGAAAGAAGTTGGTCTAGGATTACTAGATTGCAAACTGTACTGCAAAGCTGTGGTCATTAAAACAATCTGGTACTGGCTAAGAAATAGAGCATAGGTCAGTGAAATAGATTAGCCTCACAATACATAGTAGCAAATGACTACAATTTTTACTCTTTGATAAACCCAAAGATCCAAGCTTTTGGGACAAGAAGTCACTATGTGACTAAGACAGTACGGCAGAGACTGGGTATTGTTGAACATCTTCTATCCTATATCAATATATGGTCTGATTTACATATAAAAGGTGCTACTATTAGCAAATTGGGGAAGCCTCAAATACTTTATCTGCTATATCTATGGATAAGGAAAGAATAATCCCACAAGAGATAGCAAGCATTATAGGATATAAAATATATAAATTTAATTACATTAAACTAAAAAAGTTTTGCAGAAACAAAATCAATGCAACAAAGACTAAAATTAAAAGAGAAAGCTAGGGAAAAATTTTATAACAAGTATCTCTGATAAAGGCCTTTTTTTCTCAAATATATAGACAGCTGAATAAAATTTATAAGAATATAAATCATTCCCCAAATGATAAATGATCAAAGGATATGAATGTACAGTTTTCATAAAAAGAAATCAAGCCTACATATAATTACATGAAAAATACTCTAAATCGCTCTTGATTAGAGAAATGCAAATTAAGTGACTCTGTAGCACTATAACATAACCTTTTGGGTTGGTTAATATGACAGAAAAGGAAAGTAATAAATGCTTGAGGGTATTTTTTGGAAAATTGGTATGATAATATAATGCTAGTGGATCCGTGAACTGATTTATCCTTTCTAGAGAATGATTATGCCCAAAGGGCCTTAAAACTGTGCTTATCCTCTGATCCACTAATAAATCTATTGGATCAGTATTGAAAAAGATTTTTTGAAAGGGAGAAAGGACCTGTTTATACAAAAAAAAATATGGCAGCTTTTCCGTGGTGGCAAAGAATTGGAAACTATGGGCATGTTCATCAATTGGGTAATGACTAAGTTAAATATGGTTTATGACTAAAATGGAATACTACTGTGCCATAAGAAATTATGAGAAGCATGATTTAAGAAAAAACTAGAAAGACCTTCGCAAACTGACGCAAAGTGACGTGAGCAGAACTGGAGCATTATACATAGTCACAGCAATATTTATGATGAAGATTTATGAATGATTTAGCTATTATTAGAAATACATTAATCCAAAAGAATCCTCATGAGCTCATAATGAAGAGCACCATCAGAGAAAGAACTAATGGAGTCTGAATGCAGCTCAAGACATACTATATTTCACTTTATTTCTTCCCATTTCTTTTGTTTCTTTGTGCTATTTTTACAAAATGACTAATATGAAAAGATATTTTACACAATTATACATAAAAAAATCTCTATCAAATGACTTGTCGTCACAGGAAATGGAGAGAGTATGGAGGGAAGACCCTTAAAATTTGGCTTAAACTTAAAAATAAATGAAGGTTAAAATGGTTTTTCATGTAATTGAGGAAAAAATAAAATATTACTACAGGAAAAAAAAGAAATGTTGAGAATAGCTAAAGTCCATTATTATAGATAAATGAAAAAATGATGAAACCATTAAAAATCAAAACTAAAAAATTAAAATTAAAGATCAATTTTTAAGATCACACATCCAAATGGGTGTGTGACTTTATAATAATATGCTCTTAACATAAACATGGCCAGAGTGGGAAAATAAAAATAAAATACTCTGTCCACATTAATAGTATTTGGTGGCTTAGTAGCACAAAAATTCAAGGAAGAAAAGAGTTCCTAAAAGAAAAAAAAAGAATTGATCCTACTAGAAAAAAAAGGAAAAAAAAAATAATGAAGAAAACAGTTCCATGAATAGTAGAATGGGCGAAATTGAAAAGTAGGATCAAAAGGTCATGGAATAAAATCATTATTTAAAAATTGGAATTGAGCAAATAGAAGCTAATGACTTCATGAAACATAAAGTAACAATAAAATGAAATTTAAAAAATTGAAAAATAGAAAACTAGAAGAAAATATTAACTATCTCAGTTGAAAAGCAGCTGACCTGGAAAATAGACCCAGGAGAGGGATAATTTAAAAATTATTGGAATATCTGAAAGTCATGATAAAAAAGGCTAGATATCATATTACAATAAATTATCAAAGAAAACTCTCCTGATACCCTTGAAAAAGAGGATAGAGAAGAAATTCGAAGATCCACAGATTACCTCTTGCAATAAATCCCCAGATGAAAACTCCCAGGAATGTTATAGCCAAGTTCAAGAGCTTCCAGGCTGAGGAGAAAATACTGCAAACAAGCCAGCAAGCAAAAATTCAAATACCATGGAGTGTCATCCAGCATAACATTGGATCTGGCAGTTCCACATTGAAGAATCACAAGGCTTGGAATATGATATTCTTTTGGAAGGCAGAGGAACTAGGTTTACACCAAGAACCACCTACCTATCAAACTGAATATATTCTTTAAGGGGAAAATATAATCACTTAATAAAATAGAAGATTTCCAAGTATTTCTGAAGAAAATGCCAGACTTAAGAAGAAAATTGGATGTCTAACTGAAAAAATATAATATTTGCAAATCTTAATTTTTTTATCATAATCATAGTGTTTAGAAGAAATATTCATTGACAGGCTTTGATAGAAAACTATTTAGGATTATTTGGGGAAAAATCAAGAGTTTAAAGAGAGGATTGCACTTACAGAAATGGGAAGAGAGAAGTAAAATGGGGCAAATTATATCACATAAATGGGTGGAGGGGTGAAACACTATAACACTTGAGGAGAGGATGAGGGTGGTGAATGGATAATATTTTAACCTTACTCTCATTGGAATTGGCTCACAGAGGGAATAACAGCCAGATTCATTGGGGTACAAAATCCTATCTTAAGCTATGAGGAAATATGAGAGGAATAAAAAATAGGGTAGAGGGCAGGGATCCTGTATAAGAGAAAAGGAAGCTATGGGGGGAATGATTAAAAGACTGGATAGAGTGTGGACATACACAGGTTTAAGGTCAAGGGCTGGAGCAAAATCTTTTGGCCTTCAACTGAGAAAAAGAAGGCCCTGAGGGGAGATCATGATTTCTAACAAAGCCAAAGTAAAAATAGATATGATTAAAAGAGACAGGGAAGATAATTACATCCTGATAAAAGGTAGTATAGACAATGAGGAAATAACAGTACTCAACATGTATGCATCAAATGGTACAGCATTCAAATTCGTAAAGGAGAAACTGGCAGAGCTCAAGAACAAAACAAATAGTAAAAGTGTACTAGTGGGAGATCTAAATATTCCTCTTTCAGATCTAGATAAATCAAACCAAAAAATAAATAACAAAGATAAGAGAGGTGAATGAAATCCTAGAAAAATTAGATTTAATAGTTATGTGGAGAAAAATAAATAGGGACAAAAAGGAATACACCTTTTTAGCTGCACATGGTACATTCAAAAAGATTGACCATGTAATGGGGCATAGATACATTGCAAACAAATGCAAAAGAGCAGAAATAATAAACTTAACCTTTTCAAATCATAATGCAATAAAAATAATAATTAATAAGGGTACATTGACAGTCAAATCAAAAACAAATTGGAAATTAAATAATATGATTCTCCAAAACCAGTTAATTAAAGAAGAAATCATAGAAATGATCAATAACTTCATTGAAGAGAATGACAATGATGAGACATCCTACCAAACTTTGTGGGATGCAGCTAAAGCAGTACTCAGGGGGAAATTTATATCCTTAAGGGCATATATTTACCAATTAGAGAGTGCAAAGATCAATGAACTGGGCATGCAAATTAAAAAACTAGAAAGGGAACAAATTAAAAATCCCCAGCTAAAGACCAAATTAGAGTTTATAAAAATTAAAGGAGAAATCAATAAAATTGAAAGTAAAAGAACTTTTGAATTAATAAATAAGACTAGAAGCTGGTACTTTGAAAAAACAAACAAAATAGACCAAGTACTGGTCAATCTAATTTAAAAAAGGAAAGAAGAAAACCAAGTCATCAGTATCAAAGATGAAAAGGGAGACCTCACCTCTAATGAAAAGGAAATAAAGGCAATCATTAAAAACTATTTTGCCCAATTATATGGCAATAAATATAGCAACTTGGGTGAGATGGATGAATATTTACAAATATATAAATTGCCTAGATTAACAGTAGAAGAAATAGAATATTTAAACAATCCCGTCTCAGAAAAAAACAAGCCATCAAAGAACTCCCTAAGAAAAAAATGTCCAGGACCAGAAGGATTAACAAGTGAATTCTATCAAACCTTCAAAGAAGAACTAATTCCAATATTATACAAACTATTTGACATTATAAGCAAAGAAGGAGTTCTACCAAACTCCTTTTATGATACAAATATGGTACTGATCCCAAAGCCAGGTAGATCAAAAACAGAGAAAGAAAACTACAGACCAATTTCTTTAATGAATATAGATGCAAAAATTTTAAATGGAATACTAGCAAAAGACTCCAGCAAGTGATCATGAGGGTTATTCATAATGATCAGGTGGGATTTATACCAGGAATGCAAGGATGGTTCAAAATAAGGAAAACCATTCACATAATTGACCATATCAACAACAAACCAAAAATAACCACATGATTATCTCAACAGATGCTGAAAAAGCCTTTGACAAAATATAACATCCACTCCTATTGAAGACCCTAGAAAGTATAGGAATAGAAGGACCTTTCCTAAAAGTAATAAACAGTATATATCTAAAATGATCAACAAGCATCTTATGCAATGGGGATAAATTAGAAGCCTTCTTAATAAGATCAGGCATGAAACAAGGATGCCCATTATCATCTCTATTATTTAACATTGTACTAGAAACACTAGCAGTAGCAATTAGAGAAGAAAAATAAATTGAAGGTATTGAAATAGATAATGAAGAGACTAAGCTATCACTTTTTGCAAATGATAAGATGGTCTACCTAAAAAATCCTAGAGAATCAACTAAAAAGCTAGTAGAAATAATCAACAACTTTAGCAAAGTTGCAGGATACAAAATAAATGCACATAAATCATCAGCATTTCTATATATTTCCAACACATCACAGCAGCAAGAGGTAGAAAGAGAAACACCATTTAAAAGCACCATAGACAATATAAAATACTTAGGAATCTATTTATCAAAATACACAGGAATTATATGAACACAACTACAAAAAACTCTCCAAACGATTAAAACTAGATCTTAGCAATTGGAAAAACATTGAGTGCTCATGGGTAGGACAAGCTAACATAATAAAAATGACTATCCTACCCAAATTAATTTACTTATTTAGTGCCATACCTATCAAACTACCAAAAAACTTTTTTTTATTGAATTAGAAAAAACTATAACAAAGTTCATTTCAAAAAAAAAAAAAAAGATCAAGAATATCAAGAGAAATAATGAAAAAAATGTGAAGGAAGGTGGCCTAGCATTACCAGATATTAAACTATACTATAAAGCAGTGGACATTGTAATGAACAAGTGGGTCAAGAGGGGCCTTAAGCTGGTAACCAGGCTAGCAGGAGGATAGTGCTGGTTGTTAGGATAGAGACCTCAGTTGGGCTCCTAACTTGTTTATGGAAGTACAAGGATCCAAACCCTGTGAACTGAGTGGCCAGTGAAACCTCACTGCTTTCCACCAGGCTCCTTTAAGATATCAGGCAGCTGGCCCCTCCCTGCTGAGGAAATAAGTTCCTATTGGTTAATGGCTGGCTAGCAAGAAGTGGATGTAAAACTTCCTACCCCTCAGCAATGAATCTTGTTCCAGCCCTAACTGCTCAGAATCCTTTCCTGTCTCCATTCCTCCTAGCCTTTGATGGTAGGGAATAACCACAGGATTCATTGGTTAAGGCTATGGGGTTTATTAATAACTAAGTAAGGAACAAGGCAATGGTAAGAGGGCTTGGAAATACTAATATCTGTTTGTTGAGGATTATCTGGCTAAAGCTAGTAGAGATCCTTGGAAGGTCTAGGCTGACCAAAGGCAGGTAGTCCTCAGACAGAGTGAAGCAGTCTCTGGTCAGGAAATAGAGTTCATCCTTTGGCTAATCTTGTAGGTGATCATAACAATAATATTGTGTTGCTCTAGAAGATTGGGTCTTAAAATCCTAAGCTACCCACATTCTCACTCCCACCACCTTTTTCATTCTCACCAACTTGTCACAGAGGGTAAAGAGGTAAAACAAGTGGGCAGGGTGAAGTCATGTCAGGAAAGAAGAATGCAGCCCTGGGTTTTCAGGGCTTTTTATACTGCTGGTTCAACTGGCAGTTGGTATTTGCCCAGTGGCTCATGCCTCCTACAACATTCCCTTCAGGGCAACTGACAGGTTTGCCCTAAGCCAACATGGCAATATTAAAATCCTATATTATATCATCAAAATGATATGGTACTGGCTAAGAGACAGAAGGGAGGATCAGTGGAATAGACTTGGTGTAAGTGACGTCAGCAAGACAGTGTATGATAAGCCCAAAGAGTCCAACTTTTGGGCCAAAAATCCACTATTCAACAAAAACTGTTGGGAAAATTAGAAAACAATATGGGAGAGATTACATTTAGATCAACATCTCACAGCCTACACCAAGATAAATTCAGAATGGTTGAATGATTTGAATATAAAGAAGGAAATTATAAGTAAATTAATTCAACACAGAATAGTATACATTTAAGATATATGGGAAAGGGAAAATTTTTAAACCAAGCAAGAGTTAGAAAAAAAATTATAAAATGTAAAATAAATAATTTTGATTATATTAAATTAAAAAGTTTTTGTACAAACAAAAACAATGCAAATAAAATCAGAAGAGAAACAACAAATTGGGAAAAAGCTTTATAACAAAAAAACTCTGACAGGGGTCTAATTACTCAAATATACAAGGAGTTAAATAAATTGAATAAAAAATCAAGCCATTCCCCAATTGACAAATGAGCAAGGGACATGAATAGGCAATTTTCAGATAAAGAAATCAAAACTATCAATAAACACATGAGAAAGTGTTCTAAATCTCTAATAATTAGAGAAATGCAAATCAAAACAACTCTGAGGTACCACCTAAACACCTAGCAGATTGGCTAAAATGAAAGCAGGGGAGAGTAATAAATGTTGGAGGGGATGTGGCAAAATTCGGACAGTAATACATTGCTGGTGGAGTTGTGAACTGATCCAACCATTCTGGATGGCAATTTGGAACTATGGTCAGAGTGCTAAAAGACTACCTGCCTTTCAAGCCAACCATAGCATTTCTGCTGGGTTTGTACCCCAAGGAGATCATAGAGTAAAAAAAAAACTTGTACAAAAATATTTATAGCCATGCTTTTTGTGGTGGCAAAAAAACTGGAAAACGAGGGTATGCCCTTCAGTTGGGGAATGGCTGAACACATTGTGGTATATGCTGTTGATGGAATACTACTGTGCTCAAAGGAATAACAAAGAAGAGGAATTACATGTGAACTGGAAAGGCCTCCAGGAATTGATGCAGAGTTAAAGGAGAAGAGCCAGAAGAACATTGTACACAGAGACTGATACACTGTGGTAAAATAGAATGTAATGGATTTCTGTACTAGCAGTAATGCAATGACCCAGGACAATTCTGAGGGACTTATGAAAAAGAATGCTACCCGCATTCAGAGGAAGAACTACAGAGGTGGAAACACAGAAGAAAAACAACTCCTTGAACACATGGGCTGATGAGGACATGATTGAGGAGGTAGACTTGAAACAACCACACCAATGTAACAATTAATAATATGGAAATAAGTCTTGATTGATGACACATGCCAAAACCAGTGGAAAGATGCATTGGATATGGGGGTGTGTGTGAAGGGAGAGTGAAGAGGAAAGCAAAACATGAATCATTTAACCATGGAAAATTTTTCTAAAAAAAATATTTAAATAAAAAATAAAAGACTATAGAGAGGTAGGAGAGGAATAAGAAGGGTGATGATGGGAAGGGGAGTAATGTAAGGGAGGGATAACAAAAGCAAAACACTGGTATAGAGGCAAAGAGGAAAAGGATAAAGGGCAGGATTAAAAAAGTAAAACAAGATGGGGGGAATTCACAGATGATAATCATAACTGTGAATGTAAATGATATTATCTCACCCATAATACAGAAGTGAGTATCAGAGTGGATTAAAACCCAGAATCCTAACATATATTGTTTACAATAATCATATTTGAGGCAAGTAGACACACACAGGGGGCTGGAGCAGAACATATTGGGCTGTGATAACAAAGGCAAAAAAAAACAGAGACAAAAAGAAGCAGGAGTAGCAATCATTACCTCAGACAAAGATAAAGGAAAAATAGATTTTATTAAAAGGGATAAGGAAGGTAATTACATCTTGATAAAAATTAGCATAGACAACGAAATCACATCAGTACTTAACATATATGCACCAAATAGTACAGCATACAGATTTTTAAAGGAGAAACTAAAGGAGGTTAGGAAGAAATAGACAGTAAAACTATTCTAATGGAGGACCTCAACCTTCCCTTATTAGAACTTGGTAAATTGATTCAAAAAGTAAATAAGAGAGGAGTAAAGGAAGTCAATTACATTTTTTAAATTTAGATTTAATATATATCAGGAGAAAATTGAATAGGGATAAAAAGAAATAAACCTTCTTTTCAGCAGCACAAGGTACATACACATGAACTGATATTGTACTAGGGCATAAAATGTTCACAACCAAATGAAGAAAAGCAGAAATAATAAATGTAAAGTTTTTAGATGACAATGCAATAAAAATTATAATCAATAAGAGGTCATGGAAAGGTGAATTAAAAGTTAACTGGAAACTAAATAGTATAATTCTTCAAAATGAATGGATAAAAGGAAAAATCATAGAAACAATCACTGATTTCATTAAAGAGAAGGACATGAGGAGATAACATATCAAAATTAAGGGATATAGTCAAAGCAATACCAAGGGGAAATTTTCTATTACTAAGTGCTTATGTCAATAAAATAGAGAAAAAGATTAACAAATTTATTTTTTAGAAAAATTTTTCCATGGTTACATGATTCATGTTCTTAATCTCTCTTCCCCCACCTCCACCCCCCAGTAGCCAACACACATTTCTACTGATTTCTTCTTGTGTCAGCAATCAAGACCTATTTCAATATTATTGATAGTTGTATGAGGGTGGTTGTTTAGAGTTTACTTCCCAAATCATGTCTGCATCAACCCATGTGCTCAAGTAGTTGTTTTTCTTCTGTGTTTCCACCTCTGTAGTTCTTCCTCTGAATGCGGGTAGCATTCTTTTTCATAAGTCCCTCAGAATTGTCCTGGGTCATTGCATTACTGCTAGTACAGAAGTCCATTACATTCTATTTTACCACAGTGTATCAGTCTCTGTGTACAATGTTCTTCTGGCTCTGTTCCTTTCACTCTACATCATTTCCTGGAGGCCTTTCCAGTTCACATGGAATTCCTCCAGTTTATTATTCTTTTGAGCACAATAGTATTCCATCAACAACAGATATTACAATTTGTTCAGCCATTTCCCAATTGAAGGGCATACCCTCGTTTTCCAGTTTTTTGCCACCACAAAGAGTGAGGATATAAATATTTTGGTACATGTCTTTTTCCCTATGATCTCTTTGGGGTACAAACCCAGCAATGGTATGACTGCATCAAAGGGCAGGCATTCTTTTAGAGCTCTTTGGGCATAGTTCCAAATTGCCATCCAGAATGGTCGGATCAATTCACAACTCCACCAGCAATGCATTAATGTAGCATGCAACTTAAAAAATCTAGAAAAAGATCAAATGAAAAATCTCCAATTAAAGACTAAATTGGAAATCCTAAAAACAAAAGAAAAGGAATAAAATCTAAAGCAAAATAACTACTGAATAAGACTGTGTGCTAGTTCTATGAAAAACCAAATGAAATTGATGGAGTATTAGTTAAATTCGTTTTTAAAAAAAAGAAAGAAGAGACCCAAATTACCAGTATCAAAAATTAAAAGGGTGATTTCACCTCCAATGAAGAAGACATTAAAGGAACACATTAGGAGCTGTTTTCCCCAATTCCATGGCAATAAATCTGATCATCTAGGTGAAATGGATGAACATTTCCAAATATATAAATTGCCTAGATTAACAAGAGAGGAAATAAAATATTTAAATAATCCCATATCAGAAAAGAAATTGAACAATCCATCAAGGAACACTAAGAAAAAACCCCCAGGGCCAGATAGATTCAAAAGTGAATCCTATAAAACTCTTGAAGAACAGTTAATCCCCAATCTATTTGGCTATTTGGCACAAAACTATTTGGTAAAATAAGTAAAGGAGTTCTATCAAAAATTTTTTTCATCTCATAAATATGGTACTGATACTTAAGGAGAAAGATCAAAAACAGAGAAAGGTTATAGATCAATCTCCTTAATGAATATTGATGCAAAACTCTTAAATAACCTGCTAGCAAAGAGAGCACAACTATATATAATAGGGATTATTCACTCTTTCCAGGTGAGTTTTATACCAAGAATTCAAGGATAGTTTAATATTGGGAAAATTATCAGCATAATTGACCAAATCAATAATCAAAGTTATTTCAATTGATGCAGAAAAAGACTTTGAAAAAATACAACACCCATTCCATAGGGAAAAAAGGGCCTTTCCTTAAAATAATTAGTAGTACTTATTTAAATCCATAAGCAAGAGGGAAGGTGGGTGACTCAGTGGACTGAGAGCCAGGGCTAGAGACAGAAGGTCCTAGGTTCAAATCTAACCTCAGACATTCCTAGCTGTGTGACCCTGGGCAAGTCACTTAATCCCAATTGCTTAACCCTTACCATTCTTCTGCCTTGGAACCAATACACCGAATTGATTCTAAGATGGAAAGCAAGGGTTTTAAAATCAATCAATTCATCAGCAAGCATCATTAGCAATGGGAATAAGTAAGAAACCTTCCCAATAAGATGAGGAGTGATGCAAGGATGTCCATTATCACTACTATTGTTTAATATTGTACTAGAAATGCTAGCTTTTTCAATGAGAGATGAAAAAAAATGAATGAATTAAAACAGGCATTGAGAAAATTAAACTATCATTCTTTGCAGATGATATGATGGTATGCTCAGAGAATCATACAAAATCAACTAAAAATCTTTTTAGTTTATCAATCACTTTAGCAAAGTTACAGGATAAAATAAACCCACATAAATTATCAACATTTCTAGATTTTTCCAACAAAGCCCAACAGCAAGAATGGGAAAGAAAATTTGCATTTAAAATCACTCTAGACAATATAAAATACTTGGGAATCAATTTTCCAAGACAAATACAAGAATTATATGAACACAATCACAAAGCAGTTCACACACAAATAAAGTTAGATCTAAACAATTGGAAAAACATCAATTGCTCATGGGTAGGCTGAGTTAATATATTAAAGATGATAATCTTACCTAAATCTATTAATTTATTTAAACTACCAAAAATAATTTTATAGAACTAGAAAAAATAATAACAAATCCATTTGGAAGAACAAAATATACAAGAATACAAAGGGAACTAATGAAAAGAAATGTGAAGGATATGGCCAACAGTATCACAGCTTAAACTATACTTTAAAGCAGTAATCATTAAATCAATTTGTCACTGGCTAAGAAATAGAAGGGTGGATCAATGGAATAAATTAGGGGTAAATGACCTTAGCAATCCATCTTTTGATAAACCCAAAGATCCCAGCCTTTGGGATAAGAATTCCCTGTCTATCAAAAATGCTGGAAAAAAATTGGAAAACAGTATGGAAAAAATTAGATTTAGATCAATATCTCACACCCTATAAAGAGATTAAGGTCAAAATGAGCATATAATTTAATTGTAAAGAGGGATGTTAGAAGTAAATTAGGGGAATGTGGAATAGTTTAGATCTATAGAGATCTATGTCAGATCTATGGAGAAGGGATAAATTTATCAACAAACAGAAAGAATATTATAAGCTATAAAATAATAATTTTGATTATAGTACATTAAAAAAGTTTTGTACAAACAAAATCAATGCAACCAAGATTAGAAGGGACACAACAAACTGGGGAAAATAATAACAAATTTCTCTGATAAAGTTCTCATTTCTCAAATATATAAAAAATTAAGTCAAATTTATAAGAATGCAAGTAATCCCTTAAATGATGAATGGTAAAGGATATGAATAGGCAGTTTTCAGATGAAATCAAAACTATCAATGATCATATGGATATTTTTCTCAATCACTCTTTTATTTCATATATTTATTTATTTATTTAAGGTTTGGGAAATTTTTCCATAGTTACATGATTCATTTTCTCTCCCCACCCATAACCGAAGCATATTTCCACAGGGTTTTACATGTCACTCAATCATTCTTGATTTGAGAAATGCAAATTAAAACAACTCTGAGGTATCACCTCATACCTCTTGGATTGGCCAGTATGACAGTAGATGAAAATGACAAATTTTGAGGGGATGTGGCAAAATTGGGACTCTAATGCATTTCTGGTTGAGTTGTCTACTCCTCCAACCATTCTGGAGGGAAATTTAGAATTATGTCCAAAGGGCTATAAAACACATGCCCCTTGATCCAGTAATACCCCTATTAGGTATATATCCCAAAGAGATTTTTAAAAATGTGAATGGACCTGCTTTTATAGAAATATTTATATCTGTTCTTTTTCCTCAATGGGGAAAAGGTTGAACAAAATGTGGTATATGATGGTGATGGAATTCTTTTGTGCTATAAAAAAGGATGAACAGGGTGTTTTCAGAAAGAGTTGGAAAGACTTACCTGAAATGATGCAGAATGAAATAAACAGAACCGGGAAAATATTGTATACAGTAACAGCAGTACTGGAAATGTGATAGACTTAGCTTCTATTAGCAATATATTGATCCAGAACAATTTTGAGGGACGTATGAAAAAGAATGCTATTGACCTCCAGAGAAAGAACTATTTGAGTAGAAATGCAGATGAAAACCTATACTCTATCCCTTGTTTATATGGGTATATGTTTTGGGGTTTTGGTTTTATAAGATTATTCACTTACAAAAATGAATAACATCGAAATGTGTTTTGTGTGATAATACATGTATAACCCAGATTGAATTGCTTTCCAGCTCTGGGAGTGGGGAAGGAAGAAGGGAAAGAGATAATCTGGATCATATAACTTTAGAAAACTTATGTGGAAATTTATTACATGTAATTTGTACTAAATAATTTTTTTACTTTAATAGTTTTTGGAATATCAGTACCTATGCATTTCACAATAGATGATAGAACTAGCAGTTAACAGCAAGCATTCTCCTTCTTTTTATATTATTTTAAAATGTCTCTCTTATACCATCCACATTTCTTTTTCAAACCACTATACACCTTCATTCCTTTTAGCATAAGGTGTGTGGTTTAAATGAGAAGAAAAGACTTGGCAGTGACATGATTCCTTTTACCAACTGCTTGAGGAAACAATAAAAAGTAGCTAGGGTACTTTTGTGCCAAGGCTTTCCATTATAACACTCCCCAATCATAAATATATATAAAGACTACTGGTTCCATCCTCTTTGATTTTTAGATACATAAGTAGCAAATGGATCTCTTCTCTTCTAAAGAGATATAATATTTGTTAACTGGAATCAAGCAATTAGCAGATTGCAGAGCTGGCAGTTTATCTTCTTCAACTTCTGATTTTACAGAGGGAGAAAATAGGAGGTAGAGGGGAGAAGTAGCTTGCCTAATGCCATCCATGAGTACAGCTAGAACTATAATTCAGGTCTACTGCTTTCCAGTGCAGTACTCATCTATTACATTGTACTGTCTTTTTAATAAATGTATGCATTTTTCTGATTAAGGAGATAGCTAGCTGGCATAATGGATAGAGTGTTTGTCCTGTAAGACCTTAAGGGAGGTCTAAGTCCCTTCTTAAGTTTAAATCTAACCTCAGATGCTTATTAGCTGTGTGACTCCAGGCAGGTTGCTCAATCTCTATCTATGTATAAATTCTTCTCATGTGTAAATTTGGGATAATAAAATTACCTACCTCCTAAGGTAGCTCTGAGAATCAAAGGAGATAATATCTATAAAGCACTTTGAAAATCTGATCTAGATACATTCTTGCTATTATTATCATTGTGTATGATCCAATGAGATAATAATTATACAGTGCTTAGCACACGACCTATAACAATAAGGATTATAAAAAGGTTAGCTATTATTATTATGTATAGATGATGGATCTAATGCTAAAAGATAGAAAGACCCTTTTGGCTTAACTTGATGCCCAGAAAGAAACCCTTCCGGTTTGTTTTTCTTAATTCCAAAGTATACTTTTATTCTAAACCACAATTATCTATTTGATTTCTCATTTTAAAATCAATAAATCTACTTTGGGGAAAGTATATATCTTCTTATCCCAGAAATTGGTCAAGTAAAATTTGTATAATGATCTTAGGGAGCTATAGCGTAAACAATTTTATACTTAAAATTGACAGAAATTTTAGCAGTTGAATTCAATCTTCTTGATTCTCCTCTCAATTGCCAGCTGGCCATAGGCATATTCTGCTGTCTGAAACTGCCATGATCACCTCAGATTTTGAAAAATTTAACTCCATGATTGTGAATGCCAGTCTGTGTGCATTTTCCCCCAAATTTGGCTATCATGCCATCTCTTATTGCAAGTCCTCTTGTAGATAGGTACCCCAAGTATGCCTCTGTACTAGATATTTCTGTTCAGCAGCAGCAGCAGCCCACAGTGAGAAACTCTTGTATTTATAGCTCACTTAACAGGACTTGGAACTTAATGGTATGACTTCAGTTCTCCAGGAAAGGTGGGAAATGCTAATCAGAAGCAGACCTGGATTTCTCACTCAGACCCTAGGAAGACCCTATGGCAATGTGGAACTCAGAATATATATAGACTGGTTAAGCTTGCCTTTTCTAAAAGCAGTCAGGTTTCAGATATTTCAAAACAAAGCTTTTCTGTTTATTGACCTATGCTCTTTGCCTGGCAAATAATGGACCTAAATTGTAGATGTTTACCTAAACAGGCCAATTCTAATTACCATGGCACAGAAACACTGGGACCTGATTGGTTGGAGGGTTCAGGGCTTAGAATGTACATCAGGTGGACTATATAGATAATTTCTAGTGACAAAACCTTTAAAATACTCAAGTGAAGCAAAATATAGCATGTTTCTCCACTATCTACTTGTTCAAATTCAGAAATAAGAAGGGGAAATCTCCAGCATGACTAAGGCTAAAGTCAATCTGGGGGCACAGTCTTAAAGTCAGTCAAAAACTTATCAGTGCCTTGCACATACTAGGTACTTTTAAAATACTTTTTTCCTTTTTTCTTCCTCTAATTTCTAAACATTTCTTGGCTCTTTCTCCCCCCTTTCCCTTGTTCAATCTATTCTTCTGCCCTCACCCATATTTTGGAGTTCATAGCACTTGTGATTTCTCTCACTTTGCTTATTTTTATTCAATAATTTCAGTCATGCCCAAGCCTTCATGACCTCATTTGGGGTTTTCTTGGCAAAGATACTGGAATGGTTTGCCATTTCCTTCTCCAAACCATTTTACAGTTGGTTAAGAACAGGGGTAAACAGGGTTAAATGACTATCCCAGGGCCATAAGAAGAGTAAGTATCTGAGTCCAGATTTGAACTCATCTTCAAACCTGGCACTCATAAAAACTATACCAGCTAGATGCCCTCTCATTTAACCATCTCCAAACAAGATCTTCCTCTTATTAAAAAGGACATGCTGTTGTATATGCATCCATTCCATAGGTGACTCCTTTATGATAATATAGACAATATCAGCTAGGTGACATGCTGCATAGAGCACTGGACTTAGAATCAGCAAGATCTGAGTTTGAATCTTGCTTACATGACTATGCGACATTGAATAAATATCACTTGGCAGTCTCAGTCTCTCATCTGTAAAATCCCTCAGAAGTTCATCATAATCAACTGAGATAACATATATAAAATGATCTTTAAACCTTAGAGAACCATGTAAATGTTAATTGTTATTATTATAACAATAATAACAATAGCTTACACTTATAAATTACCTTGATTTTTATAAGATATATTCCTAACAAGTGGATGGAGGAAAACCTAAAGTTTAGACATGAGGTGGTACAGTGGACAAAGTCACAAGCCTGGAGTCAGGAGGATTCATTTTCCTGAGTTCAAATCTGGCCAAAGACACTAACTAGCTGTGTGACCCTGGCCAATCACTTTACCCTATTTGCCTCAGTTTCCTCATATGTAAAATGAGTTGGGGAAAGAAATGGCAAACCACACCTTTTCCAAGAAAACCCCAAATGCTGTCATGAAAATTGGAAACCATTGAAAGTGACTGAGCAGCAATGAAGCTCAGAAAAGTTTTGTGATATTTATGTTTAGGTGTGAGAAGGACAGTAATAGAGGATGAAGGAAGCTGCTACTTCTGACTTAAAGCCTAGTGCCATCTTCTGCCTTCCAAGGAAATTAGGATTTCTACCAGATCATAGATTATCACCATGGTCTGAAAAAGTAGCTGTGGTACAGTAGAAAGTATGATGGATTTGGAGTCAGAGAATCTGATTATAAGTTTCGCTTCTGCCAGTGAGTGAAAAGTGAACCTCACTTTTCTTGTCTTCAGGTCATCATCTACAAAAGAAGGGACTTAGACGAGGTGGCATGTAAGAACCTTCCACTCCAAAATCTATGATACTTCATCACAATTGTGGAATGAATGATTTATCCTAAAAAGAGGAGGCAGAGTGATATAGGTGAAAGAATATTGGATTTGTATGCTGAAGAATTAGGCTGTATTCCTAACTCTAGAACTTTCTGGGTGGGAGGCTTTAATGAAGTTGTTGAACCTCTCTCAGGCTGTTTCCTCCTCCTCTTCAGTGGGTATAATTATTCTTTCCCAGCCTATTTCCCTGCCCACCTCATTGTGCAGACTGAAATAGATAATAGATTTATGATACAATACAAATATACATGGTAATTATTATTGTACTTACTCTGATCAAGTGATATTCTAAGACTTCACTAAAGTATGGAGGTGGGCTTTGGATTTTTGTAAGCTATGTCACAGCAGCATGAGCTCTAAAAGACTATACCAAGCAGTATGCAAGATAAAGTTTACAGAAGTTAATCACCAGATGGTTAGTTACTAAGTGATAGAATGAAGAAAGGAAAATGAGTATTTATTAAGGCCTACTATGTTCTAGGAACTGTGCTAAGAGCTTTATAAATATCTCATTTGATCTTCACAACAACCATAGGTTTTATTGTTCAGTTGTTTCAGTTCTGTCTAACTTGTTGTGAGTCAATTTGGGGTTTTCTTGGGAGAGGCTTGCCATTTTCTTTTCCATCTCATTTTATTAATGAGGAAACTGAGGCAAACTGTGCTAGGTGACTTGCCCAAGGCCACACAGATAGGAAGTGTCTGATGCCAGATATGAACTCAAGAAGATGAGTCAGTAAGACTGGCCTGGCACTCTATTCACTTTTACCACCTATCTACCAGATCAGCCATAGGAGGAAGTGATATTTTACATTTTATAGTTGAGGAAATTGAGCCTAGCAGAAGTTAAATAGCTTGTCCAAGGTCACACAGGTAATAAGTATCTGAGACTGGTTTTGAACTAAGATCTTACTGATTCCATACTCCATGCCACTTAACTTCCTCTGATGGCAATAGTATAATACTTTTAGAATTGGAAGGGAACTTCAAGATTATCAAATACAATCTCATTTTAAAGTTTAGAAAAATAAGCCCCATTCCCATATTAAGTAACCTGACCAAGGCTAAATAAATAAACAAACAAACAAACAAATAAATAAATGAATGAATGAATAATTGAATAAATAAATAAAGACCAGTACTAAATAAAAGAGCTAGGATTTGAAGCTAGGCTCCATGATTCTGGAGATAATGTATCTAGTCAATGGACATGCATACCATCTGCTAGAGACTAGAGAGGTTCCAATTTGTGTCACTGGAAGGAATAAAATAACAATCTTTGGAATATTATGGAAAGAATTATTTAAGTTATTTTATAAAGAAATTTCACATAATGAATCAGTATGGGAGTTATTTATAGAAAAGGGTCCTTCTGGGACAGAGGGAAATCACTTATATTGCCATATTTACACTCTATTAAAAAGTTGATCTTAACTATTGCTAAACCTATAATGAGGGTACAATATAAAATCATGTAAGATTTGGAAAAGATACCACCCAGTTCAACTCCCTCACCTTATAGAAAAGAGAGTGGAAATAACAGAATAAGGGAATCTGAATTGGAAGTGGACTCAAAGGCCACCTTGTTGTTGTTATTCATTTTTGTCCAAGACCTCAATGGCCCCATTTAGAGTTTTCTTGGCAAAGATACTGGAGAGGTTTCCCATTTCCTTCTTCATCTCATATTATAGATAAGGAAACTGAGGTTAACTGGGTTAAGCAGCTTGCCCAGCGTCACACAGCTACTGAGTGTCTGAGGCTAGATATGAACTCAGGTCTTCCTGACTCAAGGCCTGGTGCTGCATCCACTGCACCACCTAGCTGCCCCTCCTAAGAAGCATCTAATCTACCTCATATCTGAACAGAAGTCCCTTCTACATCAAAGTGAGCAAGGAATAGGAATTCATCCAGTTTTCCTTCATTCTTGTTTTCAGTTCTTCCTCCCAACCTCAACAAGTTTATATGCACATACTTGAATTTCTTAAGTCCAAAAGGAATTTGTTATCTTGAGAAGTCTTAGGTGCAAACAATAGATCCAGGGAGATTTTAGAACAGAGACTCAAGTACCCTAGTCTATGATGGATGAAATTCCAGGTTTCCACATGAAGAATTTAAAGTATTCCTGTGCATTCTCTTCTTTGACAGAAGAAGTCTACAAATGTTCCAATTACTACCCCTACATCAACTTCCAAATGGATCTTGAGAGTCAAATTGCCCCACTGAATATCCCCAGTGTCCATATCTCCTGACTCTTTCAGAGGAGAAGATATACCCATCAGTTGGGGGTTTCTGTACATGCTTAAAGATATATATGATTGATAGAAAAGCAGGCTAATAATTGCAAAATGACCCAATTAGTGTGAAACAACAATGGAAACTAATGTAATAATAGTCTAGGATGATGTTACCAGATTTACAGAGATTGTTGGCTATGGCCAGTGATGGCGAACCTTTTAGAGACTGCATGTTGTGCCCAGTGCTGGGCATGCCCTCTCCTTACCCCACAAAAGGGTGGGAGAAAGCACTCCCATTGTGCTGTTGGGTGGAGGAGTGGGTGAAGTGAGAAATGTGAGTGGAGGGATGTGGGGGGGAGTAGCCTGAGTGCTCTGCTCCCCTCCAGCTCTTCTACCTGTGAGCTGCCCACCCTACCCACTCTGTACTCCCATTGAGCTCCTGGGCAGAGGGGTGGATGATGTAAAAAAATGTCATCATGCATGGTAGAGAGGGGAAAGAGAGCAGCTCTGCCTAAGTCCTGCTGACTTTCTAGTAATGAACTCTGGGAGGGGTAGAGTGATGTTCATGACCACAGTGCTCTGTGTGGTACCATTGGCACCTATGCCATAGGTTCACCATAACTGCTATAGGCAAATCAGGCTTATGATCAGCAGTGATAAGGATTAGTGTCAAAAGACCAAGTTTTAGAGTTCCAGCTCAACTATTTTAATAGCTGAGTACCTTGGGCATGTTTTATGTCTCTGGACTTGTTTTCCTCAGCAATATAAAATGAAGAAGTTGAACCAGAGTAGGGGTTCTTAATCTACTTTGTGTTGTGCAGTTGGGTGACTCCTATGGATGCCTTATCAGAATTTTTTAAAAATAATTTTTATTTTTTAGAAAAGTTATCATGCTTTCATGATTCATGTTTTTTACTTTCCTGTTCACCCCCCGACCTCCTCCCCCCCCCCCATAGCCGATGAGCATTTCCCTTGGTTTTAACATGTGTCATCAATCAAGACTTATTTCCAAATTGTTGATATTTGCATTGGTGTGGTAGTTTCAAGTCTACATCCCCAATCATGTCCACCTCAACCCATGTGTTCAAGTAGTTGCTTTGCTTCTGTGTTTCCTCGCCTGTAGTTCTTCCTCTGAATGTGGGTAGGGCTCTTTTCCATAAGTCCCTCAGAACTGTCCTGGGTCATTGCATTGCTGCTAGTACAGAAGTCCATTACATTCTATTTTACCGCAGTGTATTGGTCTCTGTGTACAATGTTTTGGCTCTGCTCATTTCACTCTGCATCAATTCCTGGAGGTCTTTCCAATTCACATGGAATTCCTCCAGTTTATTATTCCTTTTAGTCCAATAATATTCCATCACCAGCATATACCATAATTTGTTAAGCCATCCCCCAATTGAAGGGCATACCCTCATTTTCCAGTTTTTTGCCACCACAAAAATCGTGGCTATAAATATTTTTGTACAAGTCTGTTTATCTATGATATCTTTTGGGTACAGACCCAATGATGGTATGGCTGGATCAAAGGGCAGGCAATCTTTTATAGCCCTTTGAATGTAGTTCCAAGTTACCATCCAAAATGGTTGGGTCAGTTCACAACTCCACCAGCAATGCATTAATGTCCCAATTTTGCCACATCCCCTCCAACATTCGTTACTCTCCCCTTCTTTCATTTTAGCCAATCTGCTATGTGTGAGGTGATACCTCAGAGTTGTTTTGATTTATGCATTTCTCTAATTATTAGAGATTTGGAGCACTTTCTCATGTGCTTATTGATAGTTTTGATTTCTTAATATGAAAATTGCCTATTAATGTCCCTTGCCCATTTATCAATTGAGGAATGGCTTGATTTTTTATACAATTGATTTAACTTCTTTTATATTTGAGTAATTAGACCCTTGTCAGAGTTTTTTGTTATAAAGATGGTTTCCCAATTTGTTGTTTCCCTTCTGATTTTTGTTGCATTGTTTTTGTTTTTACAAACGCTTTTTAATTTAGTATGATGAATCATCCCATTCACATTCAGAGTTATAATTATCAGTTGTATATTCCCCAACATTTTGGTATCCTCTCTTAGTTCTACCCCTTCTTCTTAGGCTATTTACTTTTAAACCAGTGATTTATTGTAAGCCAGTAACCCTTGTCCCCTCCCTTGATTTACTGCCCTTTATACCCCCTCCCTTGTTATTGCCCTCTTTTTATTTTTAAGGCCTAATGAATTCCCTCTCCCTTCTCCTCCCCCTCTCTTTTTTGACCTCCCCACTCTTCTGCTCCCCTTAGGTTATCCCTTCTGACTTTCTCAGTAGGGTTAGATAGAGTTTTATATCTCAATGGATATAGCTACTCTTCCCTCTCAGGGTTAATTCCACTGAGAGGAAGTTTTAAATATTACCTCTTAATGCTCTCTTCCTCTCCTTCTTATAATAGTATTCATCCCCTCCCCTTCCCATGCCCTCTTTGTGTATAATAGAATATCCTATTTTTCTTATTCATTCAAGTTTCTCTTGGTGTCCTCTACTATTCACCCCCCTCTTTCCCACCCACCCCCTTATCATCTTAAACCATTTTGTACTCCAACTTCTCCTTGTGAATAATTCTTCTAATTACTGCAATAGTGTATTCTATAATAGTGAATAGATTTCACTACAGAGAATTAGACATAACATTTCTCCATATAGGAATATGAATAATTAGGTCTTTTTGAAGGCCTTAAAGAGGCAAATTTAAAAATGTGAGTTTTCTTTCTTTCCCCTCTGTTTCTTATTTGCCTTTTCTTGTTTCTCTTTCAGATTTTGTAGTTGGATATCAAACTTTCCATTTACTCCTGGTCTTTTCTGTGCAAATACATGGAAATCTTCTATCTTGTTGAATTCCCTTACTTTCCCCTGGAAGTATATAGTCAGTTTTGATGGGCAGGTGATCCTTGGTTGTAGACCCTGTTCTCTTGCCTTTCTGAATATCATATTCTAAGCCTTGCAGTCTTTTAGTGTGGAGGCTTCCAGGTCCTGTGTGATCCTGATTGGTGCGCCTTGATATCTGAATTTTCTCTTTCTGGCTTCTTGTAACATTTTTTTTCTTTTACTTGGAAGCTCTTGAATTTGGCTATTATATTCCTGGGGGTTGTCTTTTCAGGGTCTAATGTAGAAGGCAATCTATGGATCCTTTCAATGTCTATTTTGCCCTCTTGTAGAACTTCAGGGCAGTTTTGCTGAATAATTTCCTTTAGTATGGAATCCAAATTTCTATTAATTTCTGCTTTTTCAGGAAGACCAATGATTCTCAGATTATCTCTTCTAGACCTGTTTTCTTGATCTGTCAATTTCTCAGTGAGATATTTCATGTTTCCTTCTATTTTATCAGTCTTTTGACTTTGCTTTATTTGTTCTTGTTGTCTTGAGAGATCATTGGCTTCTACTTGCCCAATTCTTGTCTTTAGAGACTGGTTTTCTGCTATATTCTGATTTTCCTTTTCGATTTGGTCTATCTTGTTTTCCAGCTGTTTGATTTTGGTCTCCAATTTGCTTATTAATTCTTTTAATTTGGGGGCATTTTTTTAATTGCCCAAGTCTAGTCTTTAGAGACTGGTTTTTGACTATAATCTTTTGGTTTTCTTTTTGAATCTGGTCTGTTTGGTTCTTCAAGTCTTCCAGCTGGTCATTTCTGGTCTTCAATTTGCTCATCAATTCATTTGATTTCTGAGCCTCACTTTTCAATTGCGAAATTCTGCCTTTTAAACTGTTATTTTCTTGCCAGTTCTCTACCATCTTTCTCATAATCTCAGATTTGAACTCTTCAATAGCTTGGGACCAGTTTTCATTTTTTGGGGGGAAGATTTAGATATGATTACTTGTTTGTTCTCCTCTGCTGTTTGCTCTGTTGTCTGGATTCTTTCTGTGTAAAAGTTGTCGAGTGTTAAAGATTTCTTCTTGATCTTTCTCTTCTGGGGTTCTTGTCTCTGGGTTGCTATTGTTAGCCCAGTGCCCTCTCAGCTTTATCCTCATGCCCAGAGTCTGTCTTAGCTCTTTGGGCCCCTGAGGTCTCAGGTCCAGTTGTTCTCAGGATCAAGTCTCTTGGTGGTCCCCTTGCTTGTTCCTCTGCCTGAAGCTCCTTTAACAGTCTCAAGGTGTTGCTTCCACAGTCGTGTACCCCTCTGCACTGGGTCCCCACACAAGGTCCATGCCTGTGCTCAGGATCGACATCTGCAGCTGCAACCGTGCTTGAGCTCAGGGTCTGTATTCAAAGTCTGCTCGTTCTTTAGCCTCTTGGGGTCTTAAGTCTTGCTGCTCTCAGGAACAGGCCCTGGTGGTCCCAGGTAGCCTTTAAGGACTTAATGGATGCCCCAAACTTGCTCTAAGTCTTTTGCACTGGCTTTGGCCCTGTAGATGGTATGGGAGGGAAGGGGTTGCTTAGCTCTCATTTTAGTAGAGCTATTTCACCCCCTTATAGCATGGAAATGCCCAGATCCCATGTACCTTCAATGCTGCACCCTGTTGTGGGATCCCTTTGTTCATCTGGATTTGTTTTTATGTCCCCTTGAGGAGTCCTATATGTTTCGGTTAGGAGAGGTCAAGCAGCTGCTTTTTACTCTACCTCCATCTTAACCTCATGGCTCTCTTATCCGTTCTCAGAATTTTTTAAAATGCATAATATAAAAGATAAGATTACAAAGGAAACAAATTATATTGAAATATTAAAATATTTTTTTAGAAAAAGGTTCACCTACCATAGATAAAGAAACCTTGGACTTGAGAGTAGACCCATTCAAGGACTATAATTTCCTAGACTATGAGTAGCCAGTGACATTAATATACAATGAAGACATACTCACATTTTCCTCTCTTTATGTTTTTATCTATCTATTATCTATTTGTCTACCTATGCAAAGGCTAAATAACAGATTGATTTCCAAAATCAGGCCTGTATATATACTAAATGGAATCTAAGTAAGAAATTTAAATATTAGACATATTTGCTCGACTCTAGAAGGAAATTTTAGGAACAACAGATACAAATTTAGGCTTTCTAATAGTGATAGTTCCCTAACGCAGAATAGACTCACTGTCTTTGGAACTAGAGGGTTCTTCCTCATTAGATTTCATTGGGGAATGGCTGGATGACCACTTGCAAAGATGGAGTACTTGTTCAATCATGAATTGTATTAAATAATTTTAGACATCTCCTTCATCTCAGAAATTCTTTGAAACTCTTCACTTTTCTATTTTCTATTCAAATAAATAGCTGCTAGCTCTCCCTGGACAATAGGACAAATTTCACATCAGAGATAGATTTTCAAGTTAATGAATACTGCTGGCAGCACCCTTTCCCCCAAATCTCTGCATATACAAGCATACCGGCCTTAGCTAATCAGAGACATAGGATAGAGATTGTGATCCTATTGAGTGGAGTGAAGTGTGTCAGAATCCATCTTGGAAAACCACTTTTAAAATCCTCATTCTCATTGGTATCCTGAACAGCTCTAGCTCACCAAGAAAGGCCATTTTTTTCTGAACTCACATTTCTGCCTTTAATATGATCTTAGTTCATTTTCCCACAAAAAGTTTCCCCTCCCTACTGAAACATTCCTGCTGACTTCAAGTTTCTCTGGAGACTCACTCAGGTGAGTTACTGTGGATGGTGGAAAAAAGCACATTTCAAAACTGGCACTTAGAGATATTACAATGGCACCAGACAACCTTTCAACTGATTTATCCAAACCCTAGAAGGCCCATTCCATTTCTAGGCAGGTGGTAAAGGCAATAATATTGAACAAAGAGTACATTTTTAGGAAGGCTCTTTTTTCCTTCCCTCTCTTTCAAAATAAAAAAAAATCAAGTCCACATAGAAGCTTTTTGTTCATTTCTATTTACTGGCCACTTAGCAAGAACCAATATAATTGTTTTGAAGAATCCATTCAAAGCTGTTTTCTTTTGCATCACATAAAAGCTCAGCTGAAATTCTCTTTTGAACTTTAAGGAAATTATGAAGAATTTTTTTTGTGGGAAATGTCAACAATGCTCTTTTGCTAAATCTTACTAATACTTAACAAAGCAGAACGGCATGATAGAACAGACAGAAGCCCCAGTGGGAGCATCAACAGCTCCTATTATACTGTACATTAAACCCTTCGCTGGTCAAAAGTGAAGAAGGACAGCTTGGCAGCCAGAGAGTACAGAGTCGACTGGGTGCCATCTGCCAGAACATTGAGTCCTGGCAAAAGACTACTACCATAGCATGCTTAAACAATGTATCATTGACTGTGACTATGAATGGTACAGAAATAAAAGCAGAGCACCTTAGAAGCTGGACAGTGTGGGCAGAGAGCTGTCTGGAGATCAAAGTTGGTCCAATTGACCTCTAGATATTCTTTAGTGGGGCTTATAACTTAAAGCCCAAGCCCACATGCAACATTTTTTTTCCTCCTGTGTAGTGACTGGGTAACTGTATCTAAAATGTTAAGCTTGGAATACTAAAGCCCTGGATTCAAATCCTATCTTTCCTACTATCTACATGAATCAGAGCAAGTTATTTAACCTGTGAGTGCTTCGAACAGTTTCCTACAATTTATAGTCTAGGTCAGTGATGGGCAAACTACGGCCTGCGGGCTAGATGGAGCCCCTGAAATGTTCTTTCCAGCCACATGACATTATTCCTAATCTGAAGAATACAATGAAGATACAAAACAATGAAACTTCAAAAGAGTTGCCTTAGAAACAGACTGACAGATGATCATTCCCTTTCCTTTGGCCCTTCTAGGTCACTGACCCTGTAAAGCCAGGGAGAGGGAGCACTTATCAATGCAATGATATCTGTGCATGTGTCTGCAACTGCTAACTTAGAGAGTATAATTAGATTTTATAGAAGGAATCTCAGCTCTCATAGAAAAAGAACATCAGAATTCCCTATAAATTAACTATATCCAAGTCACTTAACTCCCATTGCCTACCTAGCCCTTACCACTCTTCTACCTTGGAGCCAATACACAGTATTGACTCCAAGACGGAAGGTAAGGGTTAAAAAAATTAGCCATATCACAAATATCCAATATCAACTTCATGGTTCCAGCCCAATTAGAATGTCTTATTTTAGAATTCATTCTTTTATTTCAGTATGACAGTCAGAGAGAAAGATAAATGATAGGTTTTGTGAGAAAAGGAGAGTTAACTATGAAAGATTAAATTGTTTCTGTTATCTGACCTATTCTCTATCTCTTCTAGGGACCTTGGACCAGTGATTTATCCAATGCATAGCCCAGCTAGGCAATTACAGACAAGAACCAGCTATTCTCTTCCCACTTTGGGGCTTCTAGAACCTTCTCTGGCTAGGCCCTATATATGTTTTCATACTCCCTTTTGTTCCAAGTACTGTGAGGCAGGTCTCCAGGAACTTCATAAGACACAACAATGTTACCTATAATCAGGTTGGAAATGCAGGAAGGACCTTATTTTGTCTGATCATATGCTTCATCAGAGGACTTCTCACCAACCACTGACTTTCTATCTAGGTTCATCCCTTGATCAACAGAATAGTCCCACTTATATTCTCCCTAAACTAGTGATTCTGAACCTTGGCTAACAACATACAAACCCTGGCCCCTGTTCCCAATTGCCCACTACCTTTACCCCACCCACAACAACCCTACCTTCCCTATATTGCACTGCTTCTGAACTATGAGACTTTTCTCCTGTGCCTTATACAATGCATTTCCCAGAATTATCAAACTCCTTTTCATCAGAAACATCTTACTTTCTCATCCTTTGGATTTTCTGGTACTCACTGAGTCATGATTCCCTCCTTATAACCTTGATTCCTTCAACCCCTTTTTTTAGTACTGATTTCATTTTTACTTATGAACAATTCCATTCCCTTGCTTTCCTCCCCAACTCAATGCTTGAGTAAGTTAGAATAATCCTTGCTCTCTATTGCCACTTCCAGGCTCTCAATCTATTATTGTCTCTTAGCATCCTCTAGGCTCCTTTGAAGTTTATGTTATCAACCTATATTAACTAATCTAGATCCTGGTGACCATTGTCTATTAAACCTCATGACTTTCTCCTTCCCCTGTGACATTCTTACTGAATACAGTATACTCCACTAGATCCTATTTCCTCCAGCATCAATTATAAAAGCTCTGTTTAGCAATTAAATCTCTTAATGACTTTCCCCCTTCTATATTTCCCATCTTCCCATCTGCTTTCTTCTTTTCCTTCTGAGTGCTTGGTTCCATTATACTACACTGACTTATTTGCTCTCCTTCCCCCCTGATACTCTATCTCTCATCTCCTTGTTTTTATTTTGCTTTTTCTTTATGCCTGGAATACTCTTCCTTTTCACTTCTGCCTCTTTGTTTTACTGACTTTTTGTTAGACTGAGTTCAAATCCCATTTTCTGCATCAGACCATTCTCATTCATCCCAGTCGTTCCTACCATCCTATTTCAGCTTACTTTTTATATATTCTGTATATATCTTCTAAGTGCCTAGTTACATGTTGTCTCCCCATTAGAAAATAACTCTCCAGAAGTTAGGAAATATTTTTTTGTCTTTCCTTATATGCCTAGCATTTAGCACAATTCTGGACAAATAATAAACATTTAATAAATATTTGTTAATTAATAAATATTTTTTCTTCTTTTCTTCCATCTAGAAATGGAATTAAAATATTTTTAGGAACTAGGTGACATATTTACTATATACATGTGCTATATAAGTATAAATGTTACACCAGAAATGAAATATCTAGTTAATCAGAATGCCTAAGGCTTTCTGAAAATGGATTATTTTATTTCTCCTATCTTGTCACTAGCTGTTGACTTTTTATCCCTAATACTCCTGTAAGGTTCATGGATTTTGACTGACTTTGTGCCCGAGGTCATAGCTAAAAACACAAACTGTGATATAACATTCAAGACAATAGAACAGGGAGGGTGGAAAAATTAGGATCTGGGAAGATGGGGACAGGAAATATAAAAGAAGAATCCATATGGAAAAGTTTCACTAAGGAATCTTTAGCAATGTTAATATTTACATTGAATTTATCCATTCTTTTGTTGAACTTTGAAGAATTTTATAAATGTTTTTTTACTAATTCATCAGCTGATTTTTGATTGGCATTTCCCCCAAAGATATGTAATGGGAAACCTAGCTACAAGAATTTAGAGTGAGCATAAAAACATATTTAATAATACTACAGTGTCTACTAGGTATCATATATAAACCTACTTCCTCAAAGCAATCTGTTTTTAATCTAATAGCCTCAATGCTCAAACAAAATGAGACTACTCATCTAGTCAACAATCATCCATTTAAGCAAAAAGTATTCATTGAGGAATAAATGATATGCTTAGCTATGTATCATGAAGTATATAGGAAGAATGTAAGATACATATTCATGCCTGTGCTGTAATTTTGTTATTCATTTTTTAGTCAAACTGACTCTTCATGACCTCAGATGAGGTTCTCTTGGCAAAGATACTGGAGTGGTTTCCCATCTCCTTTTCCAGTTGCTACATTTTGTAGTTTGGTTATAAAGAGAGTTTCATGCAGAAAAGAGTTAAGTAACTATTCAAAGATGGAAACTATTAAGTGAATAACTACAGGCAACAAAGAGGGGACATGGAATAAATCACAGATGTGAGCTGGAAAAGGTCTTAGCTGGCATATAGATCAACACCCTAATTTGACAGATAAGGCCCAGAGAGATTAAATGCCTTGCCTGAGATCACAGGCATAGCAAGTAGCAAAATCTGTTTGGTTACTTAGTCCAAATCCAACATCCCTTTCCCTGAACCTTACTAAGGAAAGAGATCAATCAATCTGTAAACATTTTAAAGCACCTGCTATGTGTCAGATACTGTGCCAGGATTTGGGTAGAGAAATACTTAAGGGAAGCAGGCACTCTCTGCCTTCAAGAGTTTATATTCAACTGAGGGAATAGAATATCTTGCCTTTCCTCATTATAATGTGAGCTCCTTGGGAGCAGGGACTGTCTTTTCTTTCTTTGCAGCCTCAAAGGTTCATCATTAATGAATTCATTCAACTAATTGAATTTTCATAGATATATACAAAATAAAGTATTTGATGGGAGATGGTATTGACAATTATGCAATCAGGCAAGGTTTTCTATAGGTAGTCTAGGAGATGAACCAAGAAAGGAGCCAAGGTCCCAAAAGAGAGAGGTAAATAAGGAGAAAATTCCCAGCTTTGAAGGACAACCAAGGCAAAGACAGAAAAGGGGAGGATAGAAGATTGTTTATTGGGAAGAACACGTAGGTCAGGCTGAATGGAGCAAAGAGTGTATAGGTGGTGGAGTTAATGGGTAATCATCTCAGAAAGAGAAACTATTATGAAGGGCTTTAAAAGCCAAATATAAGCATTTGTATTTTGTTCTGAGGGTATTTGGGATCCTTTGTAGTTCTTTGATCAGGACAGTAAATTAGAATCATAGGACAGTATTTAGAGTTGGAAGAGACCTTAGAGGATTTCTGAGTCAAATTTCAACATTTGACAGATGAGAATACTGAGACACATTGTGGGTTGTATCACTAGTAAGTCTCTGAAGTAGGATTTGAATCCATTTCTTCCTGACTCTGTGTAGCATTCTATTCATTCTATCATCCTGCCACCCTATATAAACACTTGGCCCTGCATTATTTCATTTGATGGAGTTATTTTGATTGTACTTTGGAAGAAAGGACTCTTTCAGCATCCTCTCTCTTCTAATGAACAAAATTATAAAATGACTTTTTCAACTTAATGGCACTAATACATTGTTGGTAGAACTGTGCACAGATCCAACCATTTTGGAAAGCAATCGGATATTATGCCCAGAGTTTTAAAAGTACATGTATATCTTTTGACCCATTGAGCCACTATTAGGTTTATTTCCTAGGGCAGTGATGGGCAAACTTTTTAAAGAGGGGACCAAAGGAAAGGAAATGCCCATCTGTCAGTCTGTTTCTAAGGCAACTCTTTCAAAGTTTCATCATATTGTATCCTATTCATTGTATTCATCAGATTAAGAATAATGTCCCATGGCTGGATAGAACATTTCAGGGGGCCACATCTGGCCCACAGGTCATAGTTTGCCCATCACTGTCCAAGGGTGATCATAGAAAAAGGAAAAGAATTTATATGTTCTAAATATTTGTAGCAGATCTCTTTGTGGTGGCAAAGAAGTTCAAATTGAAGGAATGTCCATCAACTGGGAAACAGATAAGTTGTGGCATATGATTGGAATGGAATGCTACTACATTGTAAGAAATGATTATCCAGTTAATTTGTTTAAATAATAGAAAGACATCGAGGAAATCATGAATAGTGAAATGAGCAGAAACAAGAGACAATTATATACAGCAACAAAAATATTGTTTATAGAATAACTTGTGAATGTCCACCTCTAGAGAAAGAACTAATAAATAGAAATAAGCAATACATACATATGTATATGTATGTATATATATATGTATATTTTCCAAATGATACTTTCTGTAATGGAGAGAGGTGAGGGAGGGAGTTACTTGAAACTTTTAAAGAACAAACAAGTAAATAAATTTAAAACTTAAAAAAAAAAACCTTACTGGCCACATTTTATACTAAGCTCATTCAAAACCATAGCATAGAGTTTTCATTAGATTTTAATTTTTTTAAAAATATAGATATAGCAAAATTATAGCCTTTCCCACTGATTTCCAAGCATCATTTACATGTTCTAGGTTTAACATGTTATCTTCTAGACACCACATTTCATAGCTTAAAGAAATTTTGTTCTGTGCTTTCTACTTATTGGTCAAGATGGTAATAGACAGAAAAGAAAGTGACCTATTCATGTTTTCACAGTTTTTCCATACAATTAGAAATTTTCAAGTAACTGATGTGTCCATAAATTCTTCTTGCATTTCTGTGGGTAAGAGTGCTTTCAGGGAAATGAAAATGACACATCTGACTTTCAATTAGAATTGAATGTTCTCAGATTTCTCCTCCTGATATCTCTTTCACTTTTCCTCGATTATTTTAGTTTCATCTCCTTGGCTTCATGAATTTCTGGATGTTTTCCAAACTCCTGCAACTTTCTTTAATATTATTCAATATATAGTAGGTTCAAGATCATGCCATAAAAATGAGAAGGAAACATATCATTTACTTTCATATGCTCTTCACCTCTGTAGGTAGGAGATGACTTCTTCACCAAACAAGTGACAGAAGCAATTGCTAAAAAATAAACTGATCATTTTGATTACATGAAATTGAAAAAGCAACCATACAGACAAAATCAACAAAAGTAGCAAATCTAAGCATTCATCTGAGAAAAATATTTCCATGAAATATCTCTTATAAGGATTTGAAAGTCAAAATTTATGAACATCTATCAGAAATATATCAGAACAAAAAACCATTCCTTAACATAGAAGTGGTCAATAGTGAGGACAAACAGTCTCAAAAAGAAATTTTAAGCTATTTAGAACTCTATGAAAGAAATTTCCAAATTACTCATAGTAAGAGAGAAACAAATTAAAACGATTCTGTAATTTCATCTCACACTCCGAAAATTGTTGACAATAATAAAAGACAAGAATGGTCACAAAAGATAGGAATAGTCAAGCTAGACTGAATTGTGGAAAGAAATACAGAAAAATAATGCATTGTAGAAAGAGTAGCGAATTGGCCCAATCATTTTGGAAAGATATTTGGAATTATTAAAAAAAAATAAGGAATTCTGGGTTAAGACGGCTGCAGAGTAGAAGCAGGGCACTTAATATCTCCTAACTCACCTACACATGACACCTCAAAAGGACACAAAAACCAATTCCAAATAAACAAAGGGACCCCACAATAGGGTGCATAATTGAAGGTATGTTAGACTTGGGCATTTCTATGCTAAAAGGGGATGAAATAGTTCTTACTGAAATGTGAACTGATTATCTACCCCCACACACACACACTACCTACAATGCCGAAGCTAACACAGAAGAGTTAGAGCAAGCTTGGGGCATTAATTAATTTCTTGGCAGCTACCTGGGACCACCAAGGACTGGCTCCTGAGAGCACCAAGACTTAAGACCCCAAGAAGCTAAAGAACCCGGACTTTGAATGCAGACCTTGAACTCGGACCATGGATGTGGACCTTGGGCAGATACCTAGCGCAGAGGGGTGCCTGACTTTGGAAGCAGTGAGATGAAACTCTTAAAGGAGCCTTGAGCAGAGGAGCAAGCAAGGGGACCACCAGGAGGCTTGACCCTGAGAACAGCTAGACTTGAGACCCCAGGAGCCTAAAAAGTGCAGACCTTGGGTGAGAGGATAAAGCTAAGAGGGTCAACACTGCACTGTGAGTTGGGAAAAAACTTCTCCACAGCTTGATAGACAGAGAGCCTGCCTACATCACCCAGACTTCTGATTGAGAAAGAAAAACAGCACAATAATAATGGCAAGCAACACCCAAGAATTACCCAGGAGAAAGAACAAGAAAAAAGTTTTAACACTCAATTAAATTTACACAGAAAAAATCCAGACAACAGAGCAGACAGCAGAGGAGGACAAACAAGTAATCACATCCAAACCTTCCCCCCAAAATGAAAATTGGTCACAAGCTCTTGAAGAGTTCAAATATGAGATCATGAGAAAGACGGAAGATATTTGGCAGGAAAAGTGTGAAATAGCTCAAAAGGAAATTAACAGTTTAAAAGCAGAAACTCCAAATTGGAGAAAGATGCCCCAAAATCAGAAGAGTTGATAAGCAAATTGGAGACCAAAATTAAAAAGCTGGAAAACAGGATAGACCAAACTGAAAAGGAAAATCAAAAGATTATAGTGGAAAACCAGTCTCTAAAAACCAGAATTGGACAAGTAGAAGCCACTGATCTCATAAGAGAGCAAGAACTAATAAAGCAAAGTCAAAAGACTGACAAAATAGAAGGAAACATGAAATATCTCACTGAGAAATTGACAGATAAAGAAAACAGGTCTAGAAGAGACAATTTGAGAATCATTGGTCTTCCTGGAAAATCAGACATTAATAGAAATTTGGTCACCATACTACAAGAAATTATCCAAGTAAACTGCCTGGATGTTCTTCAACACGTGGGCAAAATAGACATTGAAAGGTTCCATAGATTGCCCTCTACACTAAACCCTCAAAAGACAACCCTCAGGAATATAAATGCCAAATTCAAGAGCTTCTAAGTTAAAAAAAATTACAAAAAGCCAGAAAGAGATAATTCAGATATCAAGGAACACCAGTCAGGATCACACAGGATCTGGCAGCCTCCACACTAAAAGACTACAAGGCTTGAAATATGACATTCAGAAAGGCAAGAGAACTGGGTCCACAACCAAGGATCACATACCCATCAAAACTGACTATATACTTTCAGGGGAAAGTATGGGTATTCAACAAGTTAGAAGACTTCCAAGTATTTGCACAGAAAAGACCAAGACTAAATGGAAAGTTTGATATCTAACCCCCAAACCAAGAGAAACATGAAAATGTAAATAAGAAAGAGAGAGGAAAGAAAGAAAACTCTTATTTTTAAATTTGCTTCTTTAAGGGCTTCAATAAAATCAAACTATTTGTATTCCTATGTGGAGAAATGTTATGTATAATTTTCAAAAACTATATTCACTATTATAGTAATTATAAGAATTATTCATAGGGAGAGATTGGAGTACTAAATGGTCTAAGGTGATATGGGGAAAAAAGAGGGATGGGAATAGTAGATAGCACCAAGAGAAACTTGAATAAATAATAAAAATAGCATAATCTATACCACACAAAGAGAGCATGGGAAGGGGAGGGTATGGATACTATTATAAGAAGGAGAGGAAGAAAGCATTAATAGGTAATATTTAAACCTTACTCTCAGTGGAATTAACCCTGAGAGGGAAGAGTAGCTATATCCATTGGAATATAGAATTCTATCTAACCCTACAGAGAGGGATAAACCAAGGGGTGCAGGGTGGTGGGGAGATCAAAAAAGGGAGGGGAAGAGAGGGGGAGGGAATTCATTAGGCCTTAAAAAATAAAAAGAGGGGAACAGAAAAGGAAGGGGGTCAAAAGGAAAGTAAACTAAGGGAGGGGACAAGGGGGACTGATTTAAAACAAACCACTGTTTCAAAGGGAATAGTGTAAGAAGAAGAGGCAGAACTAGGAGAGGATATCAAAATGTTGGGGAACACACAGCTACTAATTATAACTCTGGATGTGAATGTGATGAACTTGTCCATAAAACAGAAGCAAATAGCAGAGTGGATTAGAAACCAAAATGCTACCATATGTTGTCTACAAGAAACACACATGAGGCAGGTAGACATACATAGTTTTAAGGTCAAAGGCTGGAGCAAAATTTATTGGGCTTCAACTGAGAAAAAGAAGGGAGGAGTAGCCATTATGATATCTGGTAAAGCCACAGTAAAAATAGATCTGATTAAAAGAGATAGGGAAGGTAACTACATCATGATAAAAGGCAGTATAGACAATGAGGAAATAAAAGTACTCAACATGTATGCACCAAATGGTATAGCATCCACATTTCTAAAGGAGAAATTGGCAGAGCTCAAGGAGGAAACAGAAAGCAAAACTATTCTAGTGGGAAACTTGAACCTCCCCCTATTAGATCTAGATAAATCAAACCAAAAAATAAATAAGAAAGAGGTAAGAGAGGTGAATGAAATCCTAGAAAAATTAGAGTTAATACATATGTGGAGGAAAATAAATAGGGACTGAATGGAATACACCTTCTTTTCAGTTGCACATGGTACATTCACAAAGATTGATCATGTACTAGGGCATAGCAATATGGCAAACAAATGCAAAAGAGCATAAATAATAAATGTAACCTTTTCATATAATAATGCAACAAAAAATTAACCAAAATGTTCACATCCTTTGATCCAGAGATTTCTCTGATAAGCAATAAAGTAAATAGGTTATTGACAAAGAGAAGGGCTCCATATAAAGCAAAATATTTAAAGTACCACTTTTTGGTAAAAAAGTGCTAGAAACAGCCCATCAGTTAGGAGATTACTAAACAAAATGTGTTACATGAATGTCATGGAATATTTTTGTGGCTTAAGAAATAATGAATTGGATGAGTATAGAGAAAGATGAAAAGATTTACATGAAATGATACAAAGTAAAGCAAGGCTAACACCCATAATAACTTATAATGATTGATGGAAATAGAAAGCTAAAACACAGGAAATCAAATTGGTGCTGGAAATTTTAATAAGCTTTGGTCCCATATTTGTGATATGACAACATATTTTTTTAGAGATAAGGGAAAATGTGACTGGAAAATTGCTTATAACCACAGATGTTTTGGAATGTATTGATTAGTTTTGAATGTTTTTCTTAACTCCCTCTTTTTCCTTCAAAATGATCTTTGTTATCAAGTGTAGTTCTTTTGGAAGAAGAGAAGAGGATATAAAAAGAAATCTAAGTGATGTAAAAGAAAAAAGGAAAGCTCGAAAATATGTGAATTAAAAGCTAAAACCTAAGGTTTTCATATTGCCCACATATATTACCTTTTGGAGGTAACAATTTTAATACATTTGTTCTTTGGCTAAGATAGGACTATTCTTTGTTCTTAATCTTCTGGTGCAATAAATTTTCATGGATTGTGACTTCTACAAAGGCAGAATTAGTATAAATTAATAGAAGTTATAAGGAAGCTAATTTTGTTTCAGAACAAAAAAGAATTTTCTACTGATTAAAATTAGTCAAAACCAGAACAAGCTACCTTAGTAGATAGTGAGGTCCCAGTTATTGAAGGACTTCATATAGATATCAAATAATAATTTGCTGAGAATGGTATGGTGTCCATAGTGGTGGATTTGGAGTCACAAAGATATGCATTCACCTCCTATATTTGACATTTTTTAGTTTATTGACTCTTGTTACCAAACCTCTCTGACCCTGTTTCTTCATTAATAAAATGGGAATAATAATCATGATAGTACTTGCCTTACATAATTGTTTTGATACTAAATGAAATAATGTATACAAAGTGCTTTGCAAACTTTTAGGAGCTGTATGAATTGAAGTTATTTTAAAAAATCCTTAGCTTCTGTCTTAGAATCAATACTATGTATTGAATCCAAGGCAGAGGAGCAGTAAGGGCTAGGCAAAAAGGGCTAGGTGACTTTCCCAGGGTCACACAGCTAGGAAGTGTCTGAAGTCAGATTTGAACCTAGGACCTCCTGTCTCTATGCCTGGTTCTCAATCCACTGAGCCATCTACCTGCTCCCTTGAAGTTATTTTTAGAAACACTCTTTTTTTCAAGGGGTGAAACTCTATATTTTTAAAAAATGTCTTTCAAGTGAGTGGAAAAAGAGAAGGACTAATAGGTGGAACATGAGTTTTCCAATTTTGGACATTTTTCATTTAGGTCACATTGACTAGCCTTTCCCCCCCATAACCTTCAGATTTTTATACCCCTTAGCTTTCACTTCTGCCAATAGAAGAAATAAACCATTTAAAAATAGATTTTCCAACCAATCCAAATGCTATCAAATACAGTATTACCAGGTAATAGATTATTTTAGCTTCTAGGAGGGAGTTTTCTGGAACTTGGGAATTATGGTCAAGACCACTTTACTGCCTAGTTATTAGTCAGTGTCTAGGTCTTTTCTGCTGATGTGGTTTCTGAGAGCCACTGACCAATTATATTTCCCATTCATCTAATTTATAGTTAGGATCCACCACTCTCCAGGGGACACTGGAAACCCATAACCTTCTTTCCCAGCTCTAAAATAATAAATTAAACCTTATCTACAGAATGATTCCATCAACCTCCTCTTAGAGAATCAACTTAAATAAAAGCTTCCTTTGAGTAGATACCAGGAAAGCTGGGTATGGCACTGGAATGTAGGTCAGGAGACCTGATTTATACCCCAATTCTTTTTAAGGTGCTATTATGCCTTGTGCAAGTTATTTTATGAGTTTCAGTTATCTCATGTATAAAATGAAGATATTGAACTAGCAGAGTGGAAAAGGAGCAGGATTTGGGGTTAGAAGACCTGCATTCTGATTCTGGTTTTGTTTCATACTATATGTGAATCCTTTCAGGTCACTGAGCCACTATGTTCTCATCTGTAAAATAAAAGAATGGGACCAGTAGATTTCTGAATTCTCTTCCAGTTCTAATATATATATATATATATCATCTGACAAGACAATCTCTTAAATCCCTTCAAGTAGGAATTTTTGGTAATCCTGAAGTCCTACTACTGAACCTTTTTTTAAACACCTATATTAAGGTGGGGTTTTCATTCAAACTGTTCTGTGACCTTAAAGATGAACTCTATGGATTTAGCAGATACATATTCTGTCCTCCTCATTCTCTCACCCATTAACCCATCCTATGTTGGGATCCTCTCTGTTAAGGCATCCTTGAATTTAAAGACACCCTCTGGTTCCCCAAGTCTATACTGTAACACCCTTTTTTAGATCAGTTTTCCTTCAAGATTTCCCCAAAAGATGTGCATATACTTATATGCATGTATACATGCTTGTGTGCATTTATATATAAATATATACATATACACATACACACATAAGTATGTGTGTAAACAGCAGATAGATTGCAGAGCTGGAGTCAGCAAGATTGCATTTGAATCCTTCTTCAGAATTTACTATGTCCTTAGGCAAGCCTTTTAAATCCTTCTGTCTCAGTTTTCTCATCTATAAAATGAAGATAATAATAGCACCTGCCTACTTGGATTGTATTGAGAATCAAACAAGATAGCATATGTAAAGCTCTTTGTGAACTTTAAAGTACTATGTCTTCCTTTCTGTCCCTGTTTTCTTCCCATTAAGATGTCTATTCCAATAATGCTCTCAGAATTTAGCATCCAGCTAGCTGCCATAGAAACCACTGAATAAATTCATTCATTAATTCATAAATGGTAAGAATTACATTAGCCTTCCTCGTGATATTTAGATCCAACTGGATACATAACCTAATTCTCTGCAAGGTACCTAAAACTTCAGTTAGTCTAAATCTCTCATTTTAGAAAATGGATTTAGATGATCTTAAGTTTCTTTCCATTTCTAAGCAGCAATGAATCTTTGAATCTACATATAATCTATCTATCTATCTATCTATCTATCTATCTATCTATCTATCTATCTATCGCAAATCTAAAGAATGCAATGCCTTAACTGAAAGGAATGGCATAATTTCAAATGGCACAATTTCTTATACTCACATCGGGACATTAGAGAAGATCTTTTAGACCAGAAGGAAACTTTCTCAACAAGCTTCAGTTCATATCACAGAAACTACCATTCCAATAGGTACTTATGCTAAATGTTTTTCAATTATTGTTTTTATTTCTGCCTTTTGTTCTCTAGTATCCTCTAAAGTATTATATTGTCATAATCTCAGTGCCTATCAGAAATAGGGTTACTGTTCTGTCACTTCAGGCCTGATTTTTTTGCCAGTTTCTTTCCCAGCTCATTGTGCAGAAGAGAAAACTGAAACAAGCAGTATTAAGTGACTTGTCCAGGGTCATAATGCTAGTAAGGGTCTGTGACCAGATTTGAATTCAAGTGAGTCTCTGTGACTTCAAACTCTGCACTATTATCCACTGCACTTCTGAATGCAAAACAAGTTAGGGGAGAACAGAAACATTTACCTGTCAGATCTGTGAATAAAGGAAGAATTTATGTTTAAATAAGACTAATGAACATTATGAGATGAAAATAAGAAAACTTCAACTACATTAAATTAAACAGGTTTTGTACAAACCAAATAAATGCAACTAATATTAGAAGGGAAATAACAAACTGAGGGGGAAATTTATAGCAAGTATTTCTGACAGCGGCCCCCTTTCTCAAAAAGATAGAGAACTGAGTCAGGTTTATAAGAATAAAAGCATTCCCCAATTGATAGATGGTCAAAGGATATAAACAGGTATTTCTCAGAAGAAGAAATTGTGTGAAAAATTCTCCAAATCACTGTTAATCAGAGAAATTCAAATTAAAACAACTCTAAGGTACTACTTTACATGTATCAGATTGGCTAATATGGCAAAAAAGAAAATGACAAATGTTGAAGGGGTTGTGGTAAAACTGGGACACTAATACACAGTGGATAGAGCTGTGAACTGATAAGACCAACCTTTGACAGCAATACCATTACTAGGTCTTAATCCCAAAGTAATCAAAAGATGTGGGGCAAGGGAGGACCTACTTGTACAAAAATATTTATAGCAACTCTTTTGGTTGTAGCAAAGAACTGGAAACTGAAGGGATATCCATCAATTAGAAAATGGCTGAACAAGTTGTGGTATAAGATTGTAATGGAATACTATTATGTCATAAGAAGTAAAAAACAAGATGTTCACAAATCATCCTGCAAAGACTTATATGAAGTGATGTAAAATGAAATAAGCAGAACCAGGAGAACATTGTACATAGTATCAGCAATAACATATGATGATCAACTCTGAATAAATTAACTTATAAGCAATGTAAGGGTCCAGATAATTCCAAGTGACATAATGAACAAGGTTATTCACTGTCATGGAAGGAACTGATGGAGTCTAATGGTAGATTGAAGCACATGATGCTCTACTTCCTCAATGAATTTTTCTCAAGTGTAAATGGCATATATCTTCATTCGCTACATGATAGACTTGGAAATATGTATAGTATTATAACATATGTACAACTTATGTCATATTACCTGCCATCTAGGACAGGGGTAAGAGTGAGGGAGAGAACATGAATTGCAAAATGTCAGAAATGATTATTAAAAATTGTATTGAAATGCAAGAAAAAAATTTTAAGGATCTAAGAACTCAATATGCAGGGTTGAGAAACATATAAGCCACTCGTGTTGAGAGAAAAACTGTATGGTCTATGAAATAAACTGGTCAAAAGCATTGTAACAATCTAGCAGCTTTGTAAGGATATTTCTAAAGCCAGATGACCATAAGTCAATGGAGGAAAGTCTAGTACCACCTACTGGTAGAAATTAAGGCTGGCAATTAGTCTTCCTAAGATAAAATAGAGCAAAGCAAATCTAGTGGAGGCAATATGGATATGGATAACTGACTAAAAGCCTTAACAACCACAGAACATGATTTCATGTTTGAAAGTATTGGTCCAGGTTTGGGATTAAAGTTGCATCTGATTAGATAAAGAAAACCTAGTTTCAGGAAAATGGCACTAATGGCAAAGAAGAAGGATATAAATATGTTTTTTAAATATTTAAGAAACAAATAGAAGAAAACTTACACCTACCTATAATAACTTCAAAAGTGAGTGAATTTAGGAAATTAAATAAATTTTTAAAAATGAAAGAGAGCAACAGAATAATGACAAAAATGGAACACCACAATCAATTGGTTAAAATCAATGAATCTAAAAAGCATAGACCAACACAGAATAAAAGGTTAGATGGAAATTTATTATACATCAGGTAAATAAAACATCATATTTCAATCATGCTATCAGATATGACAAAAATAAAAATTCACGATGTAAATAAAAGCAAACAAAGACATGATCTTACCCTTTACAGACTTCAGACAATTAACTAATACCACTATTCAACCTTTGAGCACCAAATGGTACAATATCTCATAAAGGAAAAAAGTAAAATGAATTGCAAAAAGATATAGATAAAAATAATAATAGTATTAAACTTTAATGTCCCTCTTTCAGAGCTGGAAAAACCTAACACAAATAATAAAAAAAGTGAAAATATAAAACTGAAAAAATGGTGGTAGAATTTAAAGCTAAAAGCTTTGAATGTGAAATTAAAGAATATACAAATTTCTTGCATCACATGACACCTTTAAAAAATAGAACATGTACTAGGTAACAGAGGAGTTTTAAATAAGCATTGAGAATCAGCAGTACTAAATATATCTTTGTTAGTAAAAACATAAATCAAAAGAGGGAGAATAAACCAAGAACAGAGACCTAAATTAATATTTAATAAAACCCTGAACAATGACTGACTCATATAATACATCATAGAAAAAAATAATAATTATGTGAGGGCAAATCACAATAACAAAACATACCAAAATTTCTAAAATTTAGTCAAATCAATAAACTGAGCAATATATAAATATCTACCCTATAATACATGTTATATATGACATACAATAGAATTGATTGAATACATACAATAAATTGAACATGCAATTTAAAATTAAGAAATCCTAATGGGCAAGAGAACATTATGTACAGCAATGAAATAGTCTTTGAAGAATAAATGTTATTTATATCCACCTCCAGAGGAAAAAAAAAAACACTGATAAATAGCAATAAGATACACACACACACACACACACACACACACACACACACACACACACACCTTTTTTTTTTTTCAAATAATGCCTCTCCTAGCACAGGGGAGGTAAGGGAGTGAGGGAGATGTCAGGGAATTTTAATGTAGCAAATATATATAATTTTTATAAATAGGTACAAGAGTATTTATTATTTATCAATGTTTGAAAATAAATGTGTTTAAAATATGAATAAAATGAAATTATATGGGGATGTTTTAGAAGTAACAGAACCTTTAATATACAACAAAACTGAGAATTTTTTAAATCAAAGATTACCTCAAAAATATGATACCCAACTTAAAAAGAATACCAAATGTAGAACTTAATCATTCTAATTTCAATAAAAGAAATTTGACATGTTATAAAAGAATAATTTTTAAAAGGTACAGATATATCTAGAAGATTTATATTAAACTTTGAAAAATGTGCATAATGTATACTTTTCTATATTATGTGTATTTTATTTCTCTAGATAGATACCATTTCAAAAAGTAAGAAGGAAAATATCAAACCGTTTGATGAGATATAGTCCTGATGCCTAAACCAATGAAAGATAAAACAAAGTGAAATAAAAACCATTGTTGATAATGACATGGAAGACAAAGAAAAGTATAGTCAGTGTTAGAGAGAGAGAGAGAGAGAGAGAGAGAGAGAGAGAGAGAGAGAGAGAGAGAGAGAGAGAGAGAGAGTCTGTGGAAAACCAGAAATACTACTCCATCACTGACAGAGCTGTGAATTAGTCCAAGCATTTGGTCAAGCAATTCAGAAATATATGAAGAAAATGGCGGAAATATACCTATATAAACACAGCTTTGTGTTCCTTTTCTTCCTAACCTTTCATTCTGGAGTTATTTATCAATAAAAGCAATCCCAGAAAGGATTAGAGACTCATCAAATATTAGAGCTGGAAATAAATGAGAAATTTCTCCATTCTGACTCTTTCCTTTTAGTTATGAGGAAATTGAGAGCAAGGGAACAGTCATATATTCTCAATAATGATCGTGTAGCCGTTTAGCACCTAGAAGAGTGCTTTTCCCATGGTAGGTTGTTAATATATATTTAAATTCATGCCCAACCTATGACAATAACAAAATTTAATCCCATTCTAGTAAACAATGTACATACATTAACTCAACTCAATTCAAGGTCATAATTCAATCAGACCTCCCCAAATTTATGGAGACATTTTTATTAATTTAAAAATTACTACCTCTCCCATTTCTCATAGCAACTATTCTAAACGTTTATGATTCTTAAATGGCTAATCATCCATCTGCTTTTATTCCCATCCTTAGAAGATGGCCTTCATTATCTTTAGTTGTGAAGACCTGGGTCTCTGGTGGTGAATCTATAGCACACGAGCCAGAGGGGACACTCAGACTTCTCTCTGTGGACACACGCACCATAACCCAGCACAGAGTTCATCAGAGTACATTACTAGAAAGCTAGAGGGATATGAGGCTGAACTACTCTCCCTCCCCATATCCACATATGCCTGAGAACATTTCTCACATCACTGGTTTGCCATCACTGACCTAGGTAATCCATCATGGGTTATTTCCTGTTCTCATCTTGTCACTTCCTAGGGTACCATTATCATTGATAATATCACTTTGGTGTCCACTATTTTTCTCAGACTTGGAGAGCCAAAGGAAAGATATGACATCAATGTTGAATTCATTAGTTAGGTTATCATTGATTACATTTAAAATAGTTCTTTCATTGAGTGATTGCATAGAAAAACATTGCAAAGGATTAAGAATTGAACGGAGGATAAGAAAATTAAATTAAGGTGGACAAAGTATATTTACAGAAGTTAGATATGAAACACTAAGGAAAAATTGGACAATAACTTGAGAAGATGACTTTGGCATGTTTGTAAGCAATATAGAGGAGATTCGTAGGTGAGAATAGTGGAGATATTACTGGGAGTCATGGGGTTTATTTCTGCCCTTTACTTTTTTCCAAACTATGTCATGCTAATTACTGTAATTACTGGTACTCTCTTAAACTCTTCTGCCTAATTTAAACTTGCTACACTTTTGCTACACTTTGTGGGATAAGATATATTATATTATATTATATTAATTATATTATGTTATGTTATGTTATGTTATGTTATATTATATTATATTATATTATATTATATTATATTATATTATATTATATTATATTATATTATATTATATATACATACATATATATATATATATATATATATAACAGACATACACACAGAGGCAGGTTTTCTTTTCTTCTCTGTTATCAGGTTCATTAAAAAAACTGGAAGTTGAACTTTAACCTGATTAACTTGTCTCTTCTTTACTGTTCTAGTATCCAATGATTCTAAGCATATCAACTGCTTTGGGTCTCAGTTTCCTCAATTGTAAAATGAGGCTAATGCATTATTGGTGCATATTCTAAAGCCATTGCAAAATCAAAATCGGAATTTTAGAGATACATGGGACTTTAGAGGTGATTTAGTCCAACTCATAACTTCAAAAGAATCCCTTATAGAGCAGAACTAAAAAGTCATCTTCTAGTCTTTATGTGAAAACCTCCTAAAAGCAGAAACCCACTCTCTCCTGAAGTAGTCATTTTTGAATCACATTAATTTTTAGAACATTTCTATATCAAGCAGTTGGTGGAAGTCAGACAATAGAGGACATAAATTGCATGACTGAAGAGTCTATATTTTATTTGAGAGGTCATAGGAAACCATTGAATTTGGGGTTTTCTGGAGGAGGTGGGGAGGTCAAAGTAATATTTTAAGAATATTGTTTCTCAAGTCTTTCATTTCCTTCACAAATAAGGCATCTAGAACTATTGTTCTACAAAAATATCTATTAAAATATATCCTGTTATGTGACATTAGAAAATTAAAAATAAAGGTCAATTCAATGAAAAATCCAAATTCAAAAAATTCAATTTAAGACCTTGACAATGTCTTCTATGTGTTACAAACTCAGCTCAGCAGATTTATCTCCAAGAAATTTAGTTACCTCTTCTTTTGAAAATTTGTGAAGTATGTTAGTACTTCAATGTATAAAACAATTGGTGAATTCACTGTGGATGTTTCCTCTATCATCCATTTATACCTTCACATCCTACATGATTGCAGTCCCTGCCTTTCCATAAGTCTTCCACCGCAGATGTATCAGGTGTGCTGCATGCCTTCCTTGAGTTGTTTTAATAGTTCAAAGTATGAATACGTGGACTGTCTGTCTCTTATTCAACACTTTTAGTATCCAAATGGCCTATCTCCTTTTCTGGACTTATGTTTGCTTGAGGAGAAACCACTTGTCACAAATATGCAATTTTTGGTAATATGCTATCATCTACTTATTTCTACCATATGTCTTTCTATGCTTCTTTGGTCATCTACAATTTTAATATGCTTCAAATAAATAAATATTAATATATTTTTGGCACTTTAGAATACACAAAAGTCAGACTCACTGGTTCTTTATTAATTTCAGGAGACTAACTTGACTCCAATTTGGCTGTAAATTCTTTCACCAGAAGTTCAATTTGGATCAATGACAGAGCAAGCTGGGCTGCTGACCTTCTGTGCTTAGTGAATTTCTAAGAATTTAAGTTAGGTAATGGAGCAGAAACAACAAATAAAAAATATGACAAGAGATGGAGCATCAATGATTCTTTTCACCAGAAAAATCAGGGGAAATGTGAGAAGTAAAGGCTCTGAAGCTCTTTGTGCTCCAGTCCCATTCTGTTGAGAGAAAGAGATAGAGAGACAGCTAATTCAGGTATACATCAAATAATTTTGTTTTAGTACACTATTTTACTGTTTCACAAGCTGAGGTGAAGCTTTAGAAAGCCTTTTCAGAAGAGTTAGGCCAATATATCAATTCTTAAAGCAATTGAAACAATTGCATATTTCAGAAATATAACTATGAAATAACTAGTGATCCTTAAGGCTAGGAGCATGGATGGAGAAGCAGGAGCAACAAGGGATGGATACTAATTTATTATCTTCATTGTAAGTGGTATGGTAGCTAATATACATGAGACAAAATAGAGATAAACAAGGAAGAGATATGATGAGGCATTTAATGAAAACCTTAGGTGATTTATTCAATTTCTCCAATTGACGGGGACCCCTTTAGTTTTCAGTTCTTTGATGCCTCAAAAAGAGCTGCTTCAGTAATTTTTGTACATAAAGGATTTGTTGCCCTTTGTGGGTATAAGCTTAGTAGTAGGTACTGTTGGGGCAAAGAGTATACATATTATAGTAACTTTGGGAGCATAGATCCAAATTGCTTTTTATAATGGTTGAGTCCGTTCACAATTCTGCTGATAGTGTATCAATGTATCTCCTTCCCCACAACCCAGCCACATTTGTCATTTTTCCATTTTTGTCAGCTTTGACAATCTGAAAGATAGGCGGTGGAGCCCCAGGTTTGCTTTAATTTGAATATTTCTAATTATTAACTGAATTGGAACATTTTTGTGTATGACTATAGATAGCATAGATTTCTTCTCCTGAGAATTGCCTTTTGACCATTTATCAATTTGGTAATGACTTTTATTCTTATGAATTTGAATCAATTCCTTAAATATCTTGAAAATGGAACTTTTATCAGAGAAACGTAACTCCAAAGAGTTTAATTAACTGTACCCCTTCTAATCTTAGCTACATTAGATTTGTATATGCGAAACTTTTAAATTTTATGTATTTCCTTCTATTCCATTTTATTATGCTTTCTTCCTCCTTGTTCTCCATTCTTCCCTTACATAGACTAAGAGGGGTATGGAATAGAAATGTTCTCAGCATCAGTCCTTTATTCTTAAGGTAAACAACCTACCTCTCTCCTCTTCTTCTCATCTAGAATTCAATCACAGGATCTTGCCATTTCTATCTTTCCTTTTAAGCCTTTCTTCATAATCTCCCCTCCAATTCTAGAGTTTATTTTGCTTATGAATAATCCCTTTCCTTATTCTTCTTTTCCCCTATCATCTCCTATTTCTCTGTAGAATTGAATATATTGCTTCACAGAATTTTTATGTGTATGTACACTCCTTTGCCCAGTTCAGATGAAAATAACATTCAAGTGATGCCCAGTCTTCCACCTTTTCCGTAAAGACTCCTTTTTCCTCTCAATTATGTGAGATAATTTTTCCTATTCTTCCTCTTCCTTAGAGTATTCTTTCCTTCTCCTTTCCCTTTTATCTTTTAAAATCATCAAAGTATAACAAAAGACATTTCCAGGATCTCTATCTTATTTGACTCCCTCCTCTACCCCTCATGACATTTAAGTTCTTAGGAGATTTTTGTATCACTATTTTCATCCCCACAAGAATCCATATGTTTCATTCTGGTAAAGTATTTTTTCAATTACTCACTGTATTTACCTTTTTGTGTTTTTCCTTACTCCTACAATTGCATTTCAAAGTTTTTGTTTAGCTCTGGTCTTTCCATTTGAAATACTTGTAACTCTTCTATTTCATTGAAGATCATCTGCTCCACAGTATTAGATTCAGTTTTGTTGAGTTGTAAGTCCATACAATTTACTTTTTAGACTATTTTATTACATACTTCTGTTCATTTTTAGTAGCAATTTCAAAATCTCCAGTAATTTTGGTTTTTTTCAGTGTTTGAACTCTTCTTTCCTTACTGCTTGTAATTTCCCCCCTTTTACCCTAAAAGTTTTGGATTTTGTTTCTGGCATTCCAAAGAGTTTTCACTTTGGAGTTTCTTTCAGGAGGTAATCAGGAGATTACATTTTTACTTTGTCTGCAAGTTAGTTCTAAGAAATCTGGAGTTTTATTTCATGTTTTCTTAAAATGTATTATGTAGGTTTTTTTGTTGTTGTGGTGGTGGTGGTGGTTGGGGAAAGTATGGGGAAGGTATTTTGTGTAGTCCAAGGATTCTTAAACTATTTCTTCTTGATCTATTTTCCAATTATTTTGCTTTGAGATGTATTACATTTTCTTCTAATTTTTGAATATTTGTTTCTTTTTATTTTTCTGAATAAAAGAGTCATTAATCTTCTGTTTTGTTCATCCTGATTTTTATGGAGTCTATTACTTGAGGGAAGTGTTTTTTAAACCTCTTGTATTAAGCTGTTAATTCTTTTCCAAAGTCTCTTCTCATTGGCCTTTATTTCATTTATAATATTATAAATAACCTTTAAAAACTCTTACATAATTTCTTCTTGGAATTATAATGCCAGTCTCATTTTATTTTCAATCTTTGCTTGTATTTTGGAGTCATTTTTTTCTAGGTTTATGTTTTAGACATATGTTGCATCATGCTTATTATTTGTTTTTCCAGCAATCTCCTTTAGAAAACCCAAAGCTGCTCTCTAATCTGAAAGGTCTAGGTACTGGATATGCAATTCTTGCTTCAGTTCCAGATGAGGATTGAGTCCAACATCTTCACTGATTGACCTCATGATCCTGTTCTTTATGGGAGATGTCATAATTGCTAGTCTGAGAAGGACAAAGCTGAATCTAAGACAATATAAGAAAAAAAGTGTGAAGGAAGGTGGTCTAGAAGTACCAGATCTTAAACTGTACTATAAAGCAGTGGTCATCAAAACAATATGGTACTGGCTAAGAGATGGAAGGGAGGATCCGTGGAATAGATTTGGGGAAACTATCAGCAAGATAGTCCATGATAAACCCAAAGAACCCAGCTTTTGGGAAAAAATCCACTATTTGATAAAAACTGCTGGGAAAATTGGAAAACAGTATGGGAGAGATTGGGTCTAGATCAACATCTCACACCCTATACCAAAATAAATTCAGAATGGGAAAATGACCTGAATATAAAGAAGAAACTATAAGTAAATTAGGTGAACACAGAATAGTATACTTGTCAGATTTCTGGGAAAGGAAAGATTTTAAAACCAAACAAGAGTTAGAAGAAATTACAAAATGTAAAATAAATAATTTTGATTACATTAAATTAAAAAGGTTTTGCAGAAACAAAACAAATGTAACCAAAATTAGAAGGGAAGCAAGAAATTGGGAAAAATATTTATAACAAAAACCTCTGACAAAGGTCTAATTACTCAAATATATAAGGAGCTAAATCAATTGTACAAAAAATCAAGCCATTCCCCAATTGATAAATGGGCAAGAGACATGATTAGGCAATTTTCAGATAAAGAAATCAAAACTATCAATAAGCACATGAGAAAGTGTTCTAAATCTCTTATAATTAGAGAAATGCAAATCAAAACAATTCTGAGATACCACCTCACACCTTGTAGATCAGCTAACATTACAGCAAAGGAGAGTAATAAATGTTGGAGGGGAGTTGGCAAAATTGGGACATTAATGCACTGCTGGTGGAGTTGTGAATTAATCCAACCATTCTGGATGTCAATTTGAAACTATGCCCAAAAGGCGCTAAAAGACTGTCTGCCCCTTGGATCCAGCCATACCACTGTTGGGTTTATAGCCCAAAGAGATCATAAGGAAAAAGACATGTACAAAAATATTTATAGCTGCACTCTTTGTAGTGGCAAAAAACTGGAAAACAAGGAAACTCTTTAATTGGGGAATGGCTCAACAAATTGTGGTATCTGTTGGTGATGGAATACTCTTGTGATCAAAGGAATAATGAACTGGAGGAATTCCATGTGGACTGGAATGAACTCCAGGAATTGATGCAGAGTGAAAGTTGCAGAACCAGAAGAACATTACAATAAAATGTAATGGACTTCTCTACTACCATCAGGACAATTCTGAGGGACTTATGAGAAAGAATGCTATTCACATTCAAAGGAAGGACTATGGGACTAGAAACATGGAAGAAAAGGAACTGCTTGAACATATGGGTTGATACAGATATGATTTAGGATGTAGACTGTAAATGACCATCCCAGTGCAACTATCAATCATATGAAAATAGGTCTTGATCAATGACACATGTAAAATCCAGTGGAAATGCAAGTCGGCTAAGGGGGGAGGGTAGGATTGGGGGGTGGTAAAGGGAAGAGAAAGAACATGAATCATGTAACCATGGAAAATTTTATAAATTAAATTAAATTAAATTAATTCAAGATAAGTTCTGATAATACCCTGCTTCTGTTCTGGTTTGGACATCTGAGCACTAAGCCTCTGATTCTTATCCCTCTACAAATCCTAGTACTGTTTGTCTGAGTCTGGAGTTGGATTTGTAATCAATTCTGAGTATTTTTGCTTTGGTGACCTAGCTAGGAACTGTGAGCACTCAGTCTTTGATCCTGGTCCACTTTTGTTCTATTACTCTGGTATGGGTCACTTGTCCGTGTGGGTCAAATTCATGATTTTAAGCTAGTTAGAAGATTTAGTGCAATTTATCCATTGATTTCCCCATCAATATTCATTTTGCATGTCTCTAAGGTCATTTTTGGAGCAATTGTAAGAGGATCTGGATTGGATTCCTCCTTCCCACTCTATCTTCTCCAAATTAGTATTTCTTTTGCCTTTTCTGGCAAGTGCAACTTCCAGATAATGACTGATTAATCTACTCGGTCACTTAATTCTTACTCATGAAACTGTCCTTCTTCACATATGGGCTGGTTCAGTACTCTCTCCGTTTCCAAACACTTCAAATGCACATTTTACATTTTCTGTTTATGAGAACTACACCATATGCTATTCACATCCCAAGCTTTTTTTCGCTATTTCTTTCTACTAAAATATGTGTTTAGTTATTTAAAAATCAAGTCACATATATTATTAAGATCTAAAGCCATGCTTCCCTTGGGAGTTTTAAAAACTGACTCTTGAGGAGACAGAACTTTTCATGTTTCACATTTTTCTGACTTAATTTCCACTGAGGACATGAGAGGAAAGAAGGATGAAAGAGAGCTTTACTGATTTGACTACTTTGATAGCAAGTTAAGCAAAATGAAACAATTCATTTTCTACTCTGACTTTGGCAGCAACACCTGAATGAGATTCATGACTTTAGAAGAAACCAAGCCAGAAGCACCAGCTGAATTGATCATACTAAGAAAAGTATTTAGATATCATAAGTAAAGTATTTAGGAATCATAAGATAGAGCCACATCTCAATACACAGTGGGTTCAGTAGTAGCAAAATAATTTATAAAAGGAAAAACACAGGAGAGAAAGAACAAAGGAGCTTACCAAAATTTAATTCTCCTAGTATAGGTGCAAAATATATTATCATTATATGTCCTAAAGATCCTAGATTCTATAATAGAAGCATTCATGGTAACATGAATTTCCTATAGGTTAGAGAGAACAGCATGTCTACCTGACTTAGGGTTTAACCACCCTTATGGGATTTTCATGATAGCAAGTAAAAAAAAATGAAAGCGTTTAGTTTTGTTGTTGAATTCATTTTGCTCACATGAGAAAGAAATTCCCCACTTCTAAATCTCCCCCCAAAAGGCCCAAAGTATTTCTGGAACCCACTCCTATCCTACTCAGCTAAATCTTGAGAAGATGCCAAACCAAACAGTATGCTGTGTTTTGGTCAAACAGATTCTTTATGTCTCCAAGCCTTGAGAAAACACCAAAAGAGGAAGGAAAAAGTCTTAAAGGTGTATTCATATATATAAGTATGTATAAATAAGAACACATTTTAAATAAATAACCTCATAGGCATCTTATGAAAGAACACATTTCAAATGCACCATTTTGTAGCTCTTATGCAAAACAGCATTCCCAAATCAGCATTCAAGAAGTAACAAAGATGGTTACAATGTGAAGAAATCAAGTAAATATCTGAATAGACACAAATTTGTCATATGCTTTGCCCCGTCCTAAGCATCACTGAGGTTAAGATGTACAAGACATAGCAGCACTTACCTTCAAAAAGATTATAATCTATTTGGAGAGAATATGTTCACATGAAAAGATGTGCCCATTTAATTTAATTCAACAAATACTTATTAGGCCACTACTTTGTGCAACAGCTAAGTGCTTGGGATATAACAGTTTTCAAGACAAAATATGATGATGAATGGTTGTTTTAAGATCTAGTTACTGTCTAGAGGTAAAGGACATTATCTTTCTTCAGCTAATTTGCATGTAACTATTTTAAGACTTAGGAGACTTTTAAAAAAAGAAAGAAAGAAATCACACAATTTGGAACCTTGAGGGTAATTAAATGACTATTAATTTCTTAGATGAATTAAATATCAGGAGGCTCTGATTTAATCTACTGAAAGTAAATCAACTGCACTGGCAAAATTAAGAATAGCCAAACATATTGTGGTGTATGATTGTGATGAGATGCTATTGTGCTATGAGAAATGACAATGTGCATCATTCCAGAAACACCTGGGAAGTTTTAAGAGCTGATGCAATGTGAAGTGAGCAGAACTAGAATAACACTGTATACAGTAACAGCAAGGTTGAAAGGATGATAAGCTATATAAAAGACTTACATACTCTGATCAATACAATGATCCAAGACAATTATAAAAGAAAATTATAAAATTTTCTGATGAAAAACTGCTATTCATCTCCAAGGAGAGAATGATGGACAAGTTCAAACTGAAGCATATTTTCTTTCACTTTATTTTTCTTGCTTTTTTTTCTTTCGCAACATGGTTGCTGTAGAAATATATTTTCATGATTTCATATGTATAATAGGTATCATATTTCTTTCTCACAATGGTTGGAGAGAGGGTAGAGAGTGAAAAAGAGAATTTCAAATTGAAAATAAAAATTTAAATATAGAAATTAAGTCAACTGGCTAGTTATATGGTAAAGAGCCTGAACAGCCTTTCAGTTAAGGAAGAAACCTGGAAATGATAACCAGTTTTGTCATAGCAATTTGAAGAAAAAGCAGCAGGAACAATCAGCTGATAAGATTTTGATGACTAGATCCTAACTGGCAAAATAAAGTTGGTAGAAAGCTTCAGTTTCAGCTTCCCTTCAATGCTACCCTGAGTTTAAGAGTGACAAAGTCTCTGAAAAATGTACACTGCTTTCTAATGCCCCCTCTAATATGACATGAAGAAGCAGAGGGTGGACAGATGGTTTTGTAGTTCTTTGCTATACAACAGTGATGGCAAAGCTATGGCATGGGTGCCAAAGATGGCACGCAGAGTGCTTTCTGTGGGCACTCAACCATCCTTCCTCCCCACCCCTCACCCTCAGAGTTCATTACTAGAAAGGCAGAGGGATTTGGGTGGAACTGCTCCCTTCCCCCTTTCCATCATGCCTGATGACATTTTTTCACATCACCTGCCCCTCCACCCAGCAGCCCAATGGGAGTGTTTTGGATAAGGAGGGAGGTAGAGTGTACCCAGCATGCTGTGGGAGGGAGGGGCATGGCACACAGTCTCTGGGGGGTATGGCATTTGGTCTTTGGGGACTTGGGGGGGTACTTGGCATTCCATCTAAAAGATTTGCCGTCATTGCTATACAAGAAGAGATGATAAAGTCTATTTGTATGACACAGAATCTGGCTAAGTTAGATCGCTTTGGCGAAAGAGTTAACCTGAAATGTTTTTTGGGTGCTCTATTTGTTACAATTTGAGTGGATAATGTAGCATCCTAGAGTGAGAAATTTAGCTGGATTTGGTCAGAAAGAGCAAGCCTGTTGAATTTCCCCCCTTTTCAAATCTTTGACTTAAAAGAGAATTACTAGGCAATTCATTTATAGTATCCATTTCTCTTTCAAGGTGATTATAAATGGAATAAGCTTGCATATATTTTGTCTGAGAATAGAAAATGTTTTGTCCAGCTGGAGAAGTTGAGGATTAACAGAAAAGCAATTATGAAGCAGATTCAAAGAGTACTATTGTTCTCAAATGGACCAATAATATCAAAGCTTACTGTCCAGAGTTGTTAGTTACCTGGAACATACAGAATTTCTTTCCTCTTGTGCTTCTTCATCAAGTTTCTCCAAGAGTCAGCCTGTTCTATACTATAGATAGTGACTTCATTTATAGGAAAGTTGTCACCTAGGTTCATGTGTAAATTGTATTTGTTATTCTTGCATTTGTTTTAATATGTGAACTTGTAATGTTATTATTTCTTTTGCCTTATTGCTCATAAATGGTTATATTTAATATCTAAAAATGCCATCATTATGAATGGCTGGATTATGTAAATGAAAATGCCTTAGCCACAATCAAACATATGCTACCTCTACCATCTCTCTTCTAAGTTGCTGCATTCATATTGTTTGTTGAATGCTAATGGAGGAAGTCACACAACATTGATAATTGGGTTCAATACAAATGCATGCTAATTAATCTTAGCTAGTCCCTGATTGCTACATGGCAATGTTTTTATTTTTCCATGCTTGATTCTTGAATTCCCCACATCAGGTATTACAAACCTCTTCTTTATTGAAGCTTCTTGGACCATTTCTTCTCCAGCCCTCTTAGTAGAGAGCTTTCTATTTCACAGAAAAATTGGGAATTATATGCCAATAGTCCTTATTTGTACTTCTTCTATGGCTCCATATGATGCCTCATTTTCTTCTCTCTTACTCCTTCTTTTCTAAGACCAATGGCTTTGGAGCATTTAAATAAATATTTAATATAAACATATAGATATAGATACATTTATCTCTCTATAAATATATGTATGCAAAATATATGTATACACACATTTGTTGCAATATCTACATAATATTGGATAATAAAGCAAAGTATACTTATATGTTATTATACTATGTATATATATATGTACAGTTTTACATACATACCATATATGATATTCATATACACATATAGATTAACATCCATATGTATACACATACCTTGCTTTTACATATTTGTCTGCATATTGTCTCCCCAATTGGACTATGAGCTTCTTGGGTAGAGGAATTGTTTTTTTCCTTTCTTTGTATTCTTGACCCTTAGCACAGTAACTTATACTTAGTTATTAACTAATAAATGTCTTTTACTTGCTAAAAATAAATGATTACATTTGCATATTCACTTCACAAGGAGAGATAGTATTTGCCATGTGGATAGAATATGACCTTAGAACCAGGAGGTCGTAGGTTCTGTTTGATTTAATTTTTAAAAGAATTTATTAAGCTCTTAAGTTTGTGACAGGCACTATAGTGGAGAAACAAAATAAAAGAATTAAATGGTCCTTGGCCTCAAGGAGTTTATATTCTACTGAAGGGAGAGGCATACATACAGATGTGTAAATAAAAATATAAGCACAAGAAATTCAGGTTAATTTGGTAGGGGAAGGGAAGAAAGAGAACAAATTGAGGGAAAAGAAAAATCTCATAAGAGAAAATAATTAATGAATTGATGCTGGAAGGCAGGAAATTGGTGGTGAGGAGATAGCCCTTGAGGCATGAGCAATAGCCTCAAAGTCATGGAAGTAAGAGCTAGAATGTCATGTGTGGGGAATAAAATAGCAAGAAGGCTACATTGGCTGAAGTATAACATGGGTACAGATTCCAGTAAAATGGGGGAAAAAATTTAAATTGCATAGCCTTACAGCAAAGCGTATCACACTCTAGACTGAAGCAATATTTTCTGTCATGACAAACCACTGCACCCCTCTATCTATAATATGCTCAAGACAAAAATCAAGTACTTAGAATATTCCACAGGCTCCTTCATGCCTTTTTTTTCACATTATTTCTTCTGCTTGTAATACTCTTTCTCCAATTTGTGGCTTTCAAAATCATACCCCATGAAAGCCTGGCAAAAATAACCATCTCTTTAATGACAACTTTCTTGATTCCTCTTACCCAAGCACAAAGCATTCTCTCTCATTTAAATCCTCTTACTACTTTCCTTTGTATCATGATAGTGCTTATCACATTTGATCTGGAACTGGAGGTACTTGAGAATTTGCATCTTGATGAACTAGGTCATGAGTTCTTTGAAGGCAGGAAGCAAAGTGAGTCCATCTGTAGTTTCCCTTTCTTTTCCCCATATATCTAGGGTAATCAATTGCTTATTAAAATGAAATGGTAGGGGGCAGCTGGGTAGCTCAGTGGAGTGAGAGTCAGGCCTAGAGACAGGAGGTCCTAGGTTCAAACCCGGCCTCAGCCACTTCCCAGCTGTGTGACCCTGGGCAAGTCACTTGACCCCCATTGCCCACCCTTACCAATCTTCCACCTATGAGACAATACACCGAAGTACAAAGGTTTAAAAAAAATGAAATGGTATAACACTGTGACCTCACCAAATATAACAAATATTTTCATAATGCTTATATTATATTATATTTTATCTTATCTTATCTTATATATTATATATATTATCTACCAAAGGGATCCTTTACTTCCATGCAACCAAGATGAAAGGACAATGAGGGAAGGGGCACAAGAAAAAAAAATGCAAAAACTACAAGATAATTTGAGTGGGAATTTTATAGCACTGTATATTGAGAAGGAATATTCAAAGAAATCCAGGATCCAGAATAGGAGGAATGAAGAATATTTGGTGGTCAATGGAGGGATAAACAGAAGTGATTTTGTCATTGAAGTATATTACAGACCACTAAGAAAGAAGGGAGAAAAATGAAGAATTTGGAAACTAAATCATAAACCTGACAAGTATCATACAGTAGTTAAGGAAGACTCCAATTATATACACAACTCTTGTATTACTTTCTGTCAAAGATAGAACTTCTAATAATTTCTTGACTTGCCTTAATGACTACAGCTTCCTTTAAAAGTTAGCAGAGCTAACAAAGAGACATTCTATTCTGGATCTGATTCTCAGGAGCAGGAAAGAACTGGTGGCTGGGGAAGACATGATGGAAAACTTGAGGAACTGATTTTCCATCCTAGAGTTTGTAATAGAGTAGGAAAAGACATTTGGGCATAGTCTGACATGCATCCTATATTTTGGGGGAAGCATCTTTCAAATGGATAGTATTCTGTGGACTAAAGTACTTTAGAGAAAATCAGCCCAGGAAAGTTGGAAGATGCTCAATAATTAAATTATATAGGTAAAAAGGGAATAAATTGCAATGAAGATGGGAAAATGGGATCCCACTGAAGAAACTGATGGATGCACAAACTGGAAAAAGGAACTCAGTGGTCAACCTAGATTTTGAAAAGACAAGTAAAAAAGATGGAAGCAAAAAAAGTACCAGAGAATGAATATAGTAGTGTGGTGTGGTTCTCTACATATATTTTCAGGGATGTTAAAGGTCAAAATAGCTGAGGTAGTTAAGAGAAGCTAAGGACAACAACAACAAAAAAAGTTGGTTCTGCTTATTTAGAAAGTACTATTTGGAGAAAAAAGTCAAAGAAGGCATAGAACCTTTGCTTGTGTGACTCGGATGAAAATAATTGATAACAGAGAAAAAGCAGAGCTCCTCAGTTCTTACATTCTGATTTCGTTTTCTCCACAAAGGGGAATGAACATACAGAAATGACAAGACAAGGTAACTAACAAGGAGGTGCTATTCAAGGTAAGTAAGGAAATAATGAGAAAGCACCTGGCTGTTCTCTGTGAATTCAAGTTTGTCATTCTCAGATGAATTTATATCCTTGAAAACTAAAAACAACAATAATAAAACAAACCCTGAAAAATGTGATTGCTAAGCCATTGTCAATAGTATCCAAAAGGTCATGGAAAATGGAAGCAGAACCACAAAATTATGTTGTCCCACTTCACATAAAAAATAAGAGAACAGAATTTACAAACTGTAGGCCATTGAGTTTGATTTCCCAGGGAATGTTTATAAAGAAACTAAAACCATAAATACATGGTTGACAAACACCTAGAAAAAGTTGCAGTCCCTACAAAAATTTGGTATGTTTTCCTGAAGAGCAGTTCATACCATATTAAACCCATGTTTTTTTAAGGGATACTAAACGTGGAATTAGAGGAATGCTGTGGATGTAGTTTAACCTAGATTTTAATAAATCTTTTGGTAAATTGTGTCATTTTTTTCTGAAGAAGATGGAGAGATGTAGACTACATAATAGTCAAATGGATTCAGAATGGGCTGGATGTCTGGACATAGGAAATAACTGTTAGGAGGCAGTGAGGTAGCTCAGTAGATTAAGAGCCAGGACTAGAGATAGGAGTTTATTGATTCAAATCTGGCCACAGACACTTCCTAGCTGTGTGATCCTGGGTGAGTCACTTAACCCCCATTGCCTAGCCCTTACTACTCTTATGCATTGTAACCAATAAATAGTATTGATTCTAAGATGGAAGGTAAAAGTTAAAAAAAAAGGAAGTAGCTATTAATAGTTCAATGTTACCATGGCATTAGGACTCCAATAGAGTCCCTCAGCAATTGGTGATTGACCCTGTACTTATTTAAAATTATTATCAATGCCTCAGGGAAAGTCAATGGTAATATGCTTATCACATTTGAATATGAAACAAAACTGAAAAGGAAAGCTAATGCAATGAATGACAGAGTTAGAATCTAAAAGAATCTTGACAGGCTGAGCATTAGAAACAAATCTTTTTTTTAAAATGGTACAATAAAGTCTTATGCTTAGATCCCTTCCCCAATCCCCAGGAAATCAACTTAAAAGGCACAGTATGGAAGAGATATGGAAAGATGAGGTGTTGTTCCAAAAAAATGTGGTAGTTTTATTGCATGTGCAATATATCAGGGTAGTATGTTAGTCATAAAAAATGTTGCAATTTTTGACTGTATTAAGAAAGACACAGTTCCCAGGAATAGGAAGGTGTTAGTTCCATTTTACTCTGACCTCATCAGACTTCATTTGGAGTAATTGTGTTCAGTTTTAGGAGCCATTATTTAAGAAGGACACTGAAAAGCTGGAGAATTCCCCAAAAAGGACAGTAAGAACAGTTAAAGACCTTGAATCTGTGACATAGGAGGATCAGATGAAGGAACAAGGCAGTTTTATTTTTAAAAAAATTATTGGTTAGTGGAGTGGTGACAAAGAGGGAGAGTATAATAGCTATCTTCACATATTTGAAGGCTGTAATGTAAAGGAGAAATTAGGCTTACTGTATTTGTCTCCAGAGGGCCAAATCAGTAATAATAAGTGAAAGTAGCAAAAAAGTTAAATTTATACTTGATGTGAGAACAAACTTCTTAATTATTAGAATTGTCCAAGAGTGAATGATCTGTCTAGAGGGATAGTAAATTATCACTCTTTTGAGATTTCAAGTGGAGGCTAGATGATCCCTTATTGGATATGTTGTATTGAGAATTCTTTCAGCATATGGATTCAGCTACATGGTCTCTAAGGTTCTTTATAACTCTCAAATTTTGTAATTCTGGAATGAGGAACTTCTTCTGGTTTCAGTCCACCTACTATACTATAGAATTATGACTTCTACAGGCCTTGGAAAAATAAAGAATGAGTGGGGTTCTGGGGCACTGTTTTACAAGGGGCCTTTTCCACTAATCATTCAATGTTTAAAAAAGCAAAACAGAGCTTTTGAAACTTTCAAACACATACTGCCTCCAAACATAGTCCACTTTACTTTTAGTCAACTCTAATTGTTAAAAAAATTTTCTCCCTCAATACAAGCCTAAAATCAATTTTTCTGCAACCATATATATTAGTATTATTTCTGTCTTCTGGGGCCAAACCATCTAACTCTATTTCGTTTGGCAGCCCATCAAATACTTGAAGTGTGCTTTACTCTCCTTTTCATGGTTTTCTATCTCCAGTTTAAATAATCTCTTCATTTTATTCTCACTTGGGTCAATCATCCACCTGCTCCAACCATCTTGCCTTTTCTCTGATAGCTGCCCCTAACTCCTCCAATCTCCAGATCAGCTTCTCAGAATCTGTTTCCTTCTCTAAAGGAGGTAATGCACTCAGTTTTCAATGTTGCCCTGCAGTGGAGCTGTCTTAATTGGTGAGCTAGTGAATGCAAACTCACCTATTTAATCAACTATATTTAATAGTTCCCAGAATATGCTGTCCATCCATCCATCCAGGGTGTCTTGCTATCTATCCTGCCACCATAAAAAATGCTTTCCTTCTGCCCCTTGATTTCCGTTTCTTTCATATGTGAGGTGATCATCAATATTAAAAAAGCTTTTAGATAAGATATAGGAATCATGTCTATAGTAACCATCCTCATGATTCTCCAAACTGAAGCTCCATTCCCTGACCCCCATTTTCCTCCATCTGTGTTAAAGTAGAAAATCAGATCCTTGAGAACAGAGATTATCTTACTATAGTATTTTGTATTCCCAGGAACTAACAGAGTACCTGGCATGTGGAGGTACTTAATATATCTTTTTCATTGATTTTAGCTTGCCAATTGATTTAGGCCAAAATATGAAATAACAATATCTATCTATATGCATATAAACATATAACTTCTTAAACTGGGGATGGGAAGGTACCCACATTCACACAAACTTAAAACCCAAAGACATTTTCTACATATTTTTTTTTAACTTCAGGTCCAAAATTTAAAAAATGGATTATTTTTGGATTATCACGGACAGCTATATCTTTATAACTTTTTTGGCTCAACTCACCAATTATTTTGCCATTATTCATACATCAAACAACAATAATGTATTAAATGCCTAATATTTACTAGGTACCGTGCTATGTATTGGTGGTACAAAGCGAAACAGTCCTTGCCTTCAGGGAGGTTATAATCTAGCTTGGGAATGACTATATATACTTACATAAGTATATACAAAATAGATACAAGGCAATTTGGAGAAGACATTAATTGGGGTGGGTGTCAGGTCAAAACTCTAGCCATTTATTCATTCCCTTCATCATTTCTTATAGTACAATCATACTCTATCACATTCATATATCATAACTTTGAGCAGCCATTTCCCAGTTGTGAGGCATCCCCTCATTTCCAATTCTTTTCCACCACAAAAATAACTACTCTGAATATTTTTGTACATATGGGTGCTTTTCCTTATTTGTTGAAGTAGAAGCAGAAAATGGTGCCTGAACTGAGTCTTGAAAATTCATTTTGACACAACATGGGTTAGTTTCTGTGTGAGGGAGTCTATGTCACTAAATGCCTTAGGACTAAATAGTCTTTCTAGTTCGGGGGGGGGGGGGAATTTGTGCAAGATCAGAACTGGAGGATCTAGCTTTTCATTGCAGTTTTTATATCACCCTGGAAAGATATATGGAGGGAGGGTGAAGAGAGGAAAGGAAAGAAAGGAACCTAACAGGAAGAAATAGAATTGACCACTTGGGGAAACTACTGGAAAAATGATAAATTTGCTCCACTCTCTTTTTCACCTTTCTTTTTTATTGCTACTTGCCATAGACATTATAGTTCACTACTAAATGTTCCTATGTTATTTAAAACTCCCTCTAATCTTTATTTGCATTTTACAGATAGAGATAATTTAAATTCCATCCTGAGCTGATTCTTTTGCTAGGGCGATTGCAATGTCCCCACCCCTCTATCCCAACTCAGAAAATTTAAATGGCTGAGGTTTCACTGTCCCAGCTTGATAATAAATAGACTGACTAGAGGAACAGAATATTTTATGAATTTTTAATAATTTGTATTGTTAATATTTCTAGCTTTGAACAGAAAGAAACCACGTAGAACTGGGGCCTTTACCTTAGGCTAAATACCCTGAGAAGCTTTATCTCTTATTATCAGAGGGGACACTTTGTGCCAAAGACCTTTTCTTGACTCCCCCTTTCAGAGAAGGGAAAATAGAGTAGAGACTTTAAGAGATTATACCATAAGAGACCTCTTTTTCTCCACTTCCCCTCTCAGAAAAGAACAAAGGGAGCAGACTCTTCAAGAGAATGTCACAACTTAAGTCAGTCCTCAGCAGGTATGATTTATAAGCCTACTTCCCTTAAAAGGCACCAGTGAAAAATGTTACTCACCCAAAGTACCCTTCACAGTGATATCTTCTGGGTAACATAAAAAATCTGAGAAGGATTAAGGGGAGTGCATTCTAGGGGAGCAATTATGATAAACTATTAATAATATGATGATGATGATCCAACAAAGTTTACCCTAGGTTTGTGATACGTATTTTATCTTATTTGTTGCTCACAACAACCCTGAAGTTTGGTTCTATTCTTGTCTCCCTTTTACAACTGAAAAAACTAAGGATGATAAATGACTTGTCCAAGGTCACATAGGCAGTGTCAGAGGCAGAATTTAAACTTATCTTTCTAACCACAAATGTAATACTTTATCTTCTATACCATCTTATTAGTTTGGAGCTAGATTGCAGTTTTAAATATAAAATGTAGGAAATGATATTAAATCCTATATAATAACAGGAAGTCAATGGAGTGTTTTTAGGTAGGGGAGTGGCATGGTCAGACTTGCACTTCAGGAAAATCACTTTTGGTTACTATGTAGAAGATGGTTTGATGTAGCCCATACACCCATGTCTTACAAAGATAAGCAAATCCTACACGCAAGAGGCAGAATTATGTAGTAGATAGACTTAGCAGTTTTGGTAGAGCTTTCAGATCAGAAGTCAATTTGCAAGGGATGAGAAGTGAGTGGGTAGAGAGGAAGTGGAGGCAGCAAATGTAGCTGACTCTTTAAAGGAATTTCGTAGTACAAGGAGGAAAAAATAAGAAAGCTTGAGGGAATGAAAAGGGTAAAGTGAAGGCTTTAAGGGTTGGAGGGGGGCTAAGCTATATTTTATAGACAATAATAAAAAAAACTAGCAGTGAGCGAAATATTCAAGACAACAGAAGGGAACTAATTAAAGAGGTAAATTCCCAAAGGAGATATTAGGGATTAGGAGGGAGTTAGAGGGTACAGAATATTTCCTCTATGTCCATCCCTATTCCTAATTTCTCTATTTTTTGTTACAGACACCACTTTCCTTCCAGCCAGCTGGAGGCTGTTGGGTAATACAGTTGATGTTCTGATGGTACTAGAGTCACGAAGATGAGTTCAGATCCAGTCTCAGACAAGCTGGATAAATCACTTAGCCTTTTTGTGCTTCAGTTTTAGCTCCTACCTCAGAGTAGTTGTGAAGATCAAATAAGATAATATTTGCCAAATGCTTAACACAGTACCTGGCACACAGTAGACCCTTCCTTTCCCTTCCTACATTGCAAGTTCACAAGCTAGTTTTATTCTTGAGTGTTCAGCCTCTCTTGTCCCCCACATTAGTACATTGTTGAGTCAGTCAAATTTATCTTCACAATATATCTTGCTTTTACGCCTCCTTCTCAACTTATCCAGCCATCGCTTCAGTTAAGCCCTTCATTAGATCTTCCCTATACTACTTCAGTAATGTCCTATTTGATCTCTCTTCTTCCAGGGTCTTCTGTATCCACATAAGTTGCTAAATTGATATCTCTACAATTCAGGACTCACAATATCACTTCTCTTCTTAGGAACCTTCTGTGGCTCCTTAATATCTACAGAATAAGATAGAAATTCTTCAGTTTAGCACTTAGAGCCCTTTACAACCTAGCTCTTATCTATTTTTTCTGGAAAAATTTCACAAGCTACATTCCAGCCATAGAGGAATATCTGCTTTTACTCAAACATGACATTCAATTTCTCACCTCCATAGTTTTGCAGAGCCTCTTGTCCATGCCTGGAGTGCTCTGTCTCCTCACCTCCACTTCTTGGAGTCCATAGTTATCTTTTAAGTTCAGCTTAATTGCCAAATGTTACATGAAACCTTTCCTAATCCTTTCCATTGTTAGTACTTCCTCAATGCTGGTAAATACCTTTGTATATCTTTTCTTAGTACTTTATATTTATGTATCCATGAACATTCCATTTCTTCCTGGCAGAATATAAACTCTTCAAAGGCAAAAACTGTTTGATTTGTTCTTTGTATTTTTGGTGCATAGCTCAATGCTTAGCAAAGAAGTGCTGAATAAATCTTTGCTGTTGAATTAAATGAACCCAGGACTTCTTCACTGGAAGTCCAACACTATCCATTCTTACATTTCAACTCTCTCTCTGTGTTAAGTAAACATACCAAACAAATGAATATTTATTGAATAAGTACATTTGCTATTTTAATTTTAAAAATGGGAATGTAAGCAGGTTATTTGAAAGTTAAAGTCTTGAGAAATGTTACCCATCTACAATTTCAGATGAATCATTTCCAGGATAAATTCGTTGGTTCTGAGAAAGTCCTGAACTCTTATGAAAGACCTTTCCACATTTTTTACATAACCAATATTTCTCTGTGGTAATGAATTCTTTTGAGTGTTGTAAGTTCTTCACTTGGTTGTAAAGATTTTAGGGAATCTATTCCAGGAAGGCTATGAGAGAGGGGTGCATGTACATATATGTAATGTAGGTTGAAGAAGAAAGAATTTTAGTTTCCTCTGTATTATATAGAATCTCACCCATGGATAACTATTTTATATTTTTCATTGAATTCACTAAGTATTTGGTCTCATAGAAGGTTAATAAAAGCAGCTCACATTTGTATAGCACTTCTCAGTTTACAAAGCCCTTTCCTCCAAACAAAGTAGTCTGAAAAGCAAGGTGCCAAGTTCTCTCATTTGGACCACTCTGATTTTGACATGCTTAGTATCCAATGCCCTAATAAACTAAGCCTCCCTCAGGAAAACTTAGCCAAAAATATCTAATGAGAAATAGTATCAGGAGATTTAAGTGTCTAAGTCCAATAAAAGCCATCTAACCTTCCTGAAACAAAATTTCTGGCTTTGTATTTTTTAATATTCTTTTTTGATTGGATAATGATAGAACCATATGGAATGTTTTCTTTTAGCACATATTTTTCACTTTTTTCCACATAAAGTTTGGCAAGGGCAACCAGGTACCAGGTTGTCAAGCCCAAATGCCCAAGGAAGCCTCCATCCTTTTGTAAAGTCATTTTCTGCCATGTTCCACAGAGAAATGTGACAGAATCTATTACTTTAGAGAACAGTGGAAATTATACTTAATATAACTCTGAGTAAATCTTTCCACTGCAGCATTTCACATCTAATCAGTCTTAAATAATAGTGAAGAGAACACAGAGATGCTTATCAGCAGCATAATTTTCTCTTCTTCACACAAAGGGAAAAAAATGACTAGAATAATTTACTCCATTTACATCTCTAACCCAAACAAGAAATAGTAAACCCCACCCTCTACTTTCCTCTACAGCCACTTCTCTTCCCACTAAGCACACACACACACACACACACACACACACACACACACACACACACACACACATACATGCGCAGAGAAAAAAACAATTTACTCTTCACATGGCTTGATGATTTAGAGGAAAAGGAACAATTAATTCTCTTCCTTATAGTTTAAGAAAATAGCTAAGAATGAACAGCTGTGATATGAAAAGATAAGAAGAGCAACTCAAACAGTTGGTTTTCTAAATTGACCTTTTTGTGCCTTGGACAAAGTCTAAAACTACTTGAGCTCCTAATGAAATATAATGAGACTTTCTTTTTCAACAGAATTGTTCTATCCTGCTGGGAATAGTTTGAATTATACTCCAGCTATACTTCTTTGCTTTAAAATTTTAATTACCTTTTTTAAACAGAGAAGGATTCATGTCTCCTAGCAATTCCAAAAAGCTAATGTCGCTTATTGTATTTCACTAGGATTGTAGCATAGGTCGAATATAAATCCAAATGTCTTCTTTCAAACAAATTTTGTCTCTACGAAAACTTTGATCATGTTTCCGTTTTTCTTAGACTCCTATATGGAATAAGGGATTGTGAAATATAGTGTCAAATTCTAATTTCATTTGTTTTCCCCAAATGTTTTTCCTGCCTGTGCTTATCTGCTATTCCCACAGAGGAAATAAGAAATCCCCAATTTAAAAAATAGGTCAAATTCCATGATTCATACCTAGCCAAAGGCATTCTTTGACATAAGATCATGAAAAATAATCCAGGACCAAGGCATATTTTTGGCCATCATCTTTTCAAAAACTACAATTCCTAATTCCCAATCAATATTGCTCTTTTACTAGAGCCAACCAGAGGATACTGTTTCAGAGCAAAAATTAAACAAATAGAATGTCAAGGTAAGAACAAGTAAAATTTTCCCATACACACAGGAGCACAAGCCCCTGAAGATTCCCATATTACCAAAGTGAGAGAGAATTCCTAATGCTTCAACTTGATTAGGAACTCTCTCTGCCTCTGAAGCTTCTAGCACTAAAGTCATTCACTTGCTTGGCAATGTCACCACAGTAGTAACTTTTTTGGGGGGTCCAAGTTAGTACTGGTTCTTCACCACTGAGTTTCTGCTACATGCTGGTTATAACTGTTTTATATATATATACTCTTCCCGATAGCAAAAGAGTCATAGTTTTTTGGTATGTACTCAGTACAAAGCTCAGGGCTATTCAGGCTGTTTTGTGAGTCATAATCACAGTCTCAACCAGGCAGTCAGCTAAGACCCTTTGATTCTGTCTGCCCTTTGAACTGCTTTGCTTTCCTCTCAGTGACCATTCCTTTAGGCTTGTTCATCATTTTGGCTGGGATGACAAAATTCCATAAATCTGGTTGGTAGTGCCAAATGACATGCAAGTTTTCCTGGGGCTTCACTTATCAAGACTGGTGAAACAGGTTAGAATCAACAAATTATGCTCTGCTTTCCTGCTGGCATAAAATATACTGCCACTTATAAGAAGGTTGTTTGAAACTTGGAACACATTCTGCCACAAAAAGTGTTATCATGGTGATTATGTTCTGTTATGGGTATATTTGATCTTTTTATGAGTTATTGATAGAGATAGCTGATTGATCCTTATCAATTGGTATAGATAGGCTTGAGCTGTTAGGGTCACTTGGTTGTAGATGGTGGATGAATTGGTTGGACACAGCTTAATCCAACACTTATTTATTATTCACTATCAGGAGAAGCAGGGACAGGCTAAAGGAGGTAGAGCTAAAACAGGAAAAATACTATTCTAAAACTAATATTCTAGATAGAAACCTCCCTTTAAATCCTCACGGATTTTTTTTCTTGTTCACCAAGGGTGAACCTCCTTAAAACTATTCTATCTATCTATCTAAGACCCAAATCTATCTATCTAAACTTATTCTAATATACGAACTTCAAATATGATTAACCTTCTTAAATTATTTATTAAAAAAATTCAAAAGTTGCCTGCTCTAACTGTTTAGATGTGACAGTTAGAACTCAATGGACGCCTCTGACTCTCTCCATCAGGGAGTCAGACACACACTGTTACAATGAGAGGTGTGGAGATAAAAATTAATATGCAAAATACTAAATATTATATTTATGAATATTTTATTAATAAAAAAATGAAGAGATCTAACTAAAAGGTTAATAACCTGCAGCTCCCAGGAACAAAAAAAAAAGGGGGGGAGGAGTTACATTCACTTGAGCCTTTTTAGAATGAGGAAATATTTATGAAGACAAGAATGTTTTTAGAAACTATGGGAATTGGCATTGATATTACCTACAGATGAACTCTTTCTTTTAGGTAGATAATCAATCCTCTTAATACACCTCTAGTCTTCCCCTACCTTAGTTTTTGACATTTTCTGCTCTGGAAAACTTTCTTCCTTGCTGATTATCAAAAGACTTTTCTAACCTTTAAGACTCAGCTTAGTTACCTTCTGAAGTCCTGTTAACCACTATAGCCAAAACATTTCTCCTTCTGAATTTGATTCATTTGTTCTCTCTGCTCTTCATTTCACTCAATTTTATAGTATCTTGTATTGTTAATATTGTTAATATAACTTAGCTCCCCTATGACATTTGAAAAGAAAGGCTATGTGAGTCTTCCCTGAGCCTAGCACAGGGCCTTTCATATACTATGTACACAGTAGACATCTATTAGATTAAATAAATTATTCTCAGAAACCAGAAATCGCTATAAATTTTGTCCATAATTACATCTCTTAAATTTGATCTTGAAGAGAACCTAATGCCAAAATTGGCTGTCATAGCCAGGTTATCTCAAAATTAACCTGAAGGCTTCAGGTTCTTTCCTTTCCAAAGTCAGTTGGAAACAATCTGTTTGCCTGGGATCAATATGGAACTTGTAGCAGAGGGTTCCAAATGAGCTTAGCGTGAGTAGCTTAGCATTTAGAGCTCACCCCACTGTGCTTATGCCTCAATCCATCCCCTCAGGACTGACATCCAGGGAAACCAGATTGCATTTTATTCATACTTAAATTCACATTTAATTTCCATCAAATTGTCATTTTTCCCCTTAAATGGTTATACATTCATTTTTTGGCTCATTATTTATTATCATTTCATTTACATGGAAATGGAAATGACAAGCAGTTTGATTAAGAGATTAAAATTCTGAACTTTTCTGAGATAAAAAAATCAACCAGTCTAGGTATGTACTGCATTAGATTTCAAAATGTTTAGGGTTTGATAAAAATCCCCAACCATAATTTTTACCAAATGCTTTTTTTCTTTTATTTCAAACACATGTATATCTTGAGGGGAATACAATCCTCATATTTCTCTTTCGTGGCAAAAGATTGGTGAGCATTAGAAAATAGCTTTTTTCCTCTCAAAAAGTACAGGAAAGCTGCCAATAAGAAACTCACAGAAACACAGAGTATCAGAAACCCAAGAGGAATATGTGGACCTCAAGGGCTCTCTGTTCAACCAATACCTAACTGAGAATTGCCATTAAAACAGGCCCGGCAAGTGGTCATCCATTTTGAAGATCTCCAACGGGGGGGAGGGGGGAGAACCATTGCCGTCTAAGTCAGCAAATTCAACTTTAGATAACTGTAATTTTCAGAAAGATTTCCTTTTAATAAATAGTAAACCTGTATCTCTTCAATTACAAATTCATTGTTCCATATCCTGGCCACTGGGACCATGCATAATAAGATTGATTCCTTTTTTTTTTTAATTTACCATTAATTTATTGAAATGAGCTTGTGAAATCCCCTTTTATTCCAAAAATGATTATTATTTAATGATAATAATGAAATGTCTAAGAACTTAAACATTCATAGAATTAGAGTATAACACATTTTTACATATGATATTGAACCATACAAATTTAGTTTTAATTTCAACTGTTTTGAATGAATAAATCCCCAAATATAAAGACCTAACAGAAAAAAAAATCAAAACCACATGGAAAGAGAGCAGTGCCTGATATCCCTATCATCTTATTTGCTACTGGATTTTTCTTGAATGTACTTGAGAGGATGTTATATATATATATCATGAAACTGCATACTGACACATTTATTAGATTTTTTTAAAAAAAAATACAGTTTTGGGGAAGCTAGGTGGTTTACTGGAGAGAGCCAGGACAGGTCGTGGATTTTAAAATGATTTTAGATACTTCCTAACTTTGTGACCCTGGGCAAGTCATTTAACCCCAACTGCCTAGCCCTTACCACTCTTCTGCCTTAGAACCAATACTTAGTAGGGATTCCAAGCAAGAAGGAAAGGTATTTTATTATATTTTTAATGCTGTGTCAGATTGTGAAATGATTTTTCAAATGTTAAATATAAAACAAACAGGGCGACTCATCCTAAGACCTTTTCTATAATTAAATCGAGTTAACATAAAGATGATTAGAATGCATTTGATATGTTGGTTATTATACCATACTATTGATTCATATTGAATTTGTCACTCATTAAAATTTCTATATCTTTTTCAGTTGAAGTTCTACCTATTCCTCTTCTCTTGTGTACTTATAAATTTGATTTTTGGAAACCAAGTATAGAAATATGAATTTATTTGTATTAAAATTCATCTCATTGGATTTACCTCAGTATTTTGAGTAAGCTTTAACTTGCTTTTGTTTCTGATTTTGTCATTCAATTTCATAACTACTTCTCTTAGTTTTTTGTCATATACAAATTTTAAAAGCATGTCATTTATGCCTTTATCCAAATCACTAATTTTAAATTTTTTTAATTAAAAAAATTAAATAGCACAGAGACAAGGATAAATTCTTATGGCACTACACTAGAAATTACCCTTTAGATTGGCAACAAATAATTAAAAATTACATTTGGAGAACAGCTATTCAACCAGTATCAAATCTACCCAACTACTATGCTGTGCTCTAAGAGCCCATATTTCTTAATCTGGTTCATAAGTTTATTACAGACTTTGCCAAATATTTTTGAAATTTGTTGAAATGTGTTAAAATTTACAAATACCATATCTACTACATTCCCTTAACTTATGAATATGGGTTATCTATCTATCTATCTATCTATCTATCTATCTATCTATCTGTCTGTCTATATATCTATTTATCTATCTTTTTTTCTGTAAGTCTAATAAAATGAGATTATATTTCTAAAATGCTTAGCACAGTTCCTGGAACATAGTAGATACTATATAAATGTTTATTTCCTTCCTTTCCCCTATCTGTCTGTCAAGCTATAATTTTTTTAGTCTAGACCTGTAATTTCATCAATATGGAGAATCCACCATATGAAAACTACCTGCATTGACACATATTGGCAATTCATCTGAAATTTGTTGTCTTCAGAATGTCTAATACCTAAGAGTTTAATTTATTTTTCTCATGGTCGCACAGCTAGTATATGTTAAAGAAAAAAATTTACCCCAGGTTTTCCTCCCTCCAGGATACAGTTTGATATTTACTAAAATTATCTCTCAATAGAGTACCAACTTTCAAAATAGGACTCAAGCTCATGTAGGCATAACGTAGCCTGGAAAAAAGCTATGTATCTCTTTGTAATCATCCTCTCTTTTCTAAACGTTCACTTAGCCTTCCTATTTAAAATATATTCTAGAATATTTTTCCCAAGGAATTAAAGTCAAGTTAATTAAATTTTACAGACTTACCTCTTCCCTTTTTAGAAAAAAAACAGGATAACAGTTTCTCTTCTCACATTCTCCATATTCTTTCAAGGTCTCCATCTCCTTGTTTTTCTTAAGTATCAGCTTCTTAAGAATCTCTCATGATTTCTTTTGATTAGTCAAAAACATTTATTAAGTGCCTACTGTGTGTAAGGCACTGTGTAGAGCTCTGGGGATAAAATTAGAGGCAAAAGACATCCTTACTCTCAAAGATCTCATAATCTAATGGGAAAGTCAACAGGCAACAAATATGTACAAGAAAGCTACATACAAGACAAATCGGCAGGAATTTAAAGAGGAAAGCCATTAGATTTAAGAGGAATTTGGACAGGCTGCTTGTAGAAGATGGGTTTTTAGATGAGGTTTAAAGGATGCCTGGGAAGGCAGTAGGTAGGAATTGGGAGGAAGATATTTTCAGGCATGGGGGAATGGCTAGAGAAAAAGCCCAGAGCTAAGAGATGGAGCATCTTGTTTGTGAAATAGCAAGGAGACTTGTGTTGCTGGATCAAAGAGTATATATGGGGAAGATCCAGTATAAGAAAGATAGAAAAGTAGAAGGAGGATATGTTATAAGGGCCTCTGAACTCTTTGAATGTCTAACAGAGGATTTTATTCTTGACCTTGGAGGTGATAAGGAGTCAATCTACTTCAGTGATTGGAAGTTGGTGGTGTTGGGAGCATTGGTGACATGGTCAGAACTGAATTAGAGGGAAATCACTTTAGTGGCTAAATGGAGGATGGATTGGAGTGGAGAGGTACTTGAACCAAGTAGACTAACCAAGTCTACTTAAGTAGTTCGGACAATGAATGCCTGTATCAGAGCCATTTTGGTATCAGTGGAGTAGAAAGGGCAATATTTGAGAGGCCTTGCCAACAGACTTATTATGAGGAATAAGAGAGTGAGGCACCAAGGATTACACCTAGGTTGTGAAACTCATGGACTGTAAGGGAGGTCGTACCCTTTATAGTAACAGGAAGTTAGAAGGAGAGGAAGGTTTAGGGGAGAAAGATAATGAGTTCCATTTTTGATATTGAGTTTAAGATGTCTACTGGATATCCATTTTCATATTTCTAAAAGGTACTTTTAGATATTAAATTGGAGGTCAGCAGAAGAATTAGGACAGGATGGATAGATATGAGAGATGTCAACATAGAGAAAGCAATTCTCTATTCAATACTCAGGAGTTGTCTTTAATCCTCTTTTTTTCTACAACTTCGCCAAAGAAATATAATTACATGGGAGATGATGAGATCAGCAAGTGAAGTAGCAAAAAGAAAAAGAAGAGGACCCAGGACAGAAGCCTTTGGGATGCCTACCATTAGTCAATATGATTGAGATGGAGATATGGCAAAGGAGGCTGAAGAGTGGTCTCATAGGTTCAGAAGAGAATTAGGAAAGAATAGTGCCCCAAAACCTGGAAAGAGGACTATTACTGTCCATTAATGTCAAAGGCTTCAAAAAGGTATGTTTCTTCCAATTCAGAACATTCTTCTTAATAAAAAAAATGAAAGCAGCAGTAAAATGAGAATGAGAAACTGCACCTTCTTTCTTTTCCCATACATACTCAGGAATTGTCTTTAATCCTCTTTTTTTTCTACAACTTCGCCAAAGAAACATATTGGCATTTTTATTGACTCAGACCTCACCAACCTCATCTCTTTCTAAGCTTTAGTACCCCTGACACTTTTCTTACAGGACTTTATCTCTCTTTCATATTCATCTTTAATTATGAGCCTTGCTTCCATTTTCTATACATTTCTTTAGAAAATTTAATTTGGTCAAAGTATTCTTTATGCATCCATATTGGTCTCCTTAGCCAATTCTTTTTATTTAGCATGGCATTTTATTTTTTACATTTCAGTTTTGAGGCTTTCATATCCCTCCTAGGCTAACTTGTCCTCTCTAATTAGCTTCCACAGTATCCTACCTATAATTTGTCTAAACCCTTTAAAATTTTATCTTAAGTTATAAGCAGAGGTAAGAATATAATTGTTTTTCTCTCCTACTCTATCAGAAATGCTACGATAAGTTGGTCCTTTTATCCTGTTTTGTGTGTTTAGTAGAGGTATTCATTTACTCTAAGATACTGTAGGTTCTTCAGTCTCAAATTCCCATTATTCGAAATTATAATCTGTGAGAGCCAAAAGAGACTTTAAGGATCAGTTAGTTCAACCATTTTATATATTAAGAAACTGACGTTTAGAGAACATAATAAAATGTGACTACTAAGTAAATTCACTCAAATACCTTAATATTTTGCCAGAAAGTAAAAATCTTCATCAACTCCCCATGAGGAACCTCTGATATGCTTAAGGCAAATGAGTTAGGGAGATAATTTAGGATAAATACCCCTGAAATGCAACAATCAGTCATATTTCTAGAAAAAAGTACCATGTCATTGTCAACCAGTCAACAAGCTATTAACCACTTTCTATATGCCAGACACTTTGCTTAGCACTAAGGATGCAAAGAAAAGGGGAAAAACAGTTTCTGTTTAAAAAAAGAACTCACAGTCTAAGGGGGAGACAACATGCAAATGTTTATATGAAAATAAAACATATATGGTATGAATTAGAGATAATCAAGAGAGGAAAGACATCGGCATTAAGCAGGACCAGGAAAGGCCTCTTGCAAAAGATGATATTTTAGTTGAGATTTAAAGGAAGCCAGAGAAGATAGTGGGTAGAGATGAGGAAGAACAGAATTCCAGGCATGGAGGACATGTAGAGTCCAGGGAAGTTAGGTGGCTCCACTGATGGAGATCCAGGCCTGGAGTAAGGAGAACTTTCGTCTAAATCTAACTTCAGGTACTTCCCAGATCAATGACCCTGCATAAGTCATTCAACCCCCATTTGGCTAACCCTTACTGTTCTTCTGTAATGGAACCAATTCTCTAATACTTATTGATCCTAACATAGAAGGTAGGGGTTTGAAAAAAAAGAAAATGAGTAGAGCCAAAGATGATATATTTTGCATTAAGAATAGCAAGGAGACTGATGTCAGATTATGTGGAGGAGATTATGATATAATAAGATTGAAAAGGTAGCAAGGAATCAGATTATTCAGGGCTTTGAATTCCAGATAGAGAATTTTATATTGATCATATGAATGATATGGAGCCAGTGGAATTTATTGAATAGCCTACATAACAAGGAAGCTGAGGAAAAGTTGCTAACCATATCTGTGAATCTAATGCCTACACTATTGATATTATATTTACATGTGAGTATACTTGTACATGTTAAACAGGACCTCCAAAGTATTTTTCAGATGATGTTTCCTGTCTATATAGGCATCTAGAGTTATATAATGACTTTTAGAAAGTAGTTTCTTAAGAATACAATTGTTTGTAATTTTCTAAATATTTTGGTGGCAGCTTTCATCCATCAAAATAGATTACTATCCCTCTACACTCACTCTCTATACTTACTCTACACTTACTCATTACTTACACTGACTCATTACTTACACTTAGGTATGACTCTCATCCATATCTCTCCATAAATTCTTCATTGAGTATCCACCTAGCATGATAAAGGCTTTCCTCTTATTCCTATAATATCTTTGGATGACTATTAAAGTACTTGGGCTATATGTTTATTTTCTCTTATTCTTACACAACTAGTTCATATTTCTTTTGGTCATAACCATTCTTGAAAGTCTCTTGCACATTTCTTCTTTGTGTGACTCAATATTTGTAATATGATGTAGATTTATGTTCCCTCTGCATCTTCCAAATAGCTTGAGGGAACTAAGTAAACAGTAGATCAACTATAGTGAATGGATTTCAGTACCTCCAAAACCTCAATCCCCAGACAATATACATTTCCTTTACCATAGCAAACAAGAATTTTAAATATTGAAATAATTTAAAGGAGAAAAAAAAACAAAGTTAAAGAGCAAGTTCATCTTCAGAGAAACAATTGAAATAGATCAAGCAAATGAAATGTCCTACCTGATCTTCCTCCTGGTAATGCAGTTGAATTAAAAATCCACTTCAATTAAATTGCTATCTGAGTCATTTGAAAAGCCTACAGAGAGATGTCATACCCATTTGAATCCCTGAAGACAGAGATGAAGAAACTAAAAATTTCATATTCAAACCTCAATAAAAACCAACTATTTATTTTATCATAGTATTGGGGTAATTTGGGGTTTTCAAAAGCTATGTTAAGCAAAGTCCAGGCTCAGAAATATGGACAATAATTGAAACATGGGCTCAGTGATGAAATGTATACTGGTTTTCCAAAAGTACCAACCTAACTAAATAGATTGGTCTATTTGCTTTTCCTCACATGCAGCTCTCCACCTCAATCTATGTACCTTTGCACTGGTTAACCCTTATGCCTACCATTGCCTTTTAGTTTCTTTGGTTTCCTTCAGGACTCAATTCAAATCTACCTTTTGCAGAAAGACTTTCCCCTCCCCTCCCAGGGAAATAGCACTATCATTTCTCCTCTGGGATTATTTTCCATCTGTTTTGTTAATATCTTATATGTGCCTACATATGTACAATTTGCCTTACTATTAGAATATGAGCTCAATGAGGGCAGAGACTATTTTTATTATTTTTTTGTTAATGTTTCTTTACATTCTTGCCATTTAATACAGTGCCTGGCACATGATAAGCATAGAGTACCTGCTTGTTAACTCATTGATTGTGTAAGAAAGACTTGTCGCCAGATAGCTATAGAGTGATGAATTTTGTTGCCAGTTACCAGATCATCTACTATGTTTGTAGAGGGTTGTGATTGCAGTCAGTGAAGGGAGTAAGTATTCCATGCTTACTGGTTTTTCAAATACAGGCTGTGCTTCATGCCTGGACAACACTTCCTCTTTACTTCTAACTCCCTCTCAGAGGCTTTTGTGATCTACCTTTGTATTTACTTATTTCCATGTTTTATATTGTTTATTAATTTACATACGGTTTATTAATTTATGATGTTATGAATGTACCTAAGCTCATAAGATCATAGATTTAGAACTTGAACAGGTTTTGGAGATCAACTAAATCAATCCCCTCATTTTTATTTTTATAAATGAAGAAACTGAAGCTCAAAGAGTTCAAGTGGCTTTCCTAAAGTCATATAGGAAAATATGGAAAGTAGAATATAAGCTCCTTTGAGCAGGAATTATTTTCTTTGTAACTGCTATATACTATGCTGTGCCTTGAAAATAATATGTGCCTAGTTGTTATTCATCCTTGACTTGCCCATGAATGGGATTTAAGTGAGGCAGAGTTGCAGAAAGTCATCAGCCTCAGTGTTTTCTAGTCCTGTGACAAGACAAAAGTCAGAATAACTAGTGATGGTCTGGCAGTGAATGAATTTGGTGTCTTTGATGTCTGACCAATCTCTAAGCATTCCATAGAGGCTGCTTGAGCATCCTTTGTGTCTCCCGGAATAAATGCTACCCAGCTCTCATCCATGGCTCCAAGAAATTGTAGCATGTATAATAGCCACACCCAGGTGTATATCGACAGATGGGCTAAATCAGATTGAGAATAACCAATAGGTCTCAAATCCATTTGTGAGTTAAGGGGATGTTTAGCCCAAGTATGTGAAGATTTCCCTGGTGGAATAGGTGGAGGAAAATAATATGCTTAGTAAATGTTTGTGGAATTGAATTGAAGTCTCATGTGCCAAACATTCCAGCAAAAATGTGATACTCTGCCATAGAATTCATAAAAAGTTCCTAAACCTTCAAAAGCAATAAAACAATGTAGATTAGCTTATAGATTCTTGCCAAAATCCTTTTGCAAGACTTAGCCATTAGCTCTTTTTTCCTAGATGTAGAAACTGAAGTTTAAAGAAGAAAATTGACTACTTGGTCATTTATTTCCCAAGATAACCTTTGGTGAGACACAACCTCATTGAACCTTATTTCCTTCAGGTACAAATAAAGTACCTTCTATTTTTTATGTTGTGATCCTGAGTCTCTCTGAAAGTCACCTGGTTACTCAGGAGTAGAACTAGAACCAGTCCCACATCTATTTTTCTAATTCACTCTTCTTCTCACAAGAGTCTGGGACTAATACAAGGTGTCATCTTAAAGAGCTTTAATAGTTCATTTGTTTTACAATGGACAACTTCCTATAAATTTGTATTATTGGGATTTGGCTTTTAAATAGTACTCTAGCAGATATGGCCTTTGGGGTATTCCTTTCATAGGAGCCAACCATTTTCTCATTTAAGACATAACCAATAGATGGCAGTATCTCAATAACCATTCCTTTCATGGGGGTGATTTCTGTGGGGAAATTCAGACAATTAAAACAGTGAGAAAGGTGGAATTAAAATTGTTCTACAGCTCAGAATCCCAAGGCAATCAAATCACAACACCATGTTTTCTGGGTAGAATTGAGTGTGTTTTGGATCAAGCCTGAAGCTAATGGTACCCCATTAACAGAGAGTATGACAGAACCAAATCTGTGATTGAAAATAGTAGCTTCTTTATGTCATAGGAATGCTTGATATCAGGAAGGTTGGAGTACAACAAACATTTCAAGCAATTCCATTTTCTAAGCAAGTTAGTAGTCTATCATAGGCTCATGGAGACTTGTGGGAGCATGATGAAATATTAATTTGTTACAGTTATAGATTTATATATGTATGCCAATGTATAGATATATAAATATATTATTATAGGTACATGTAGTCTCTCTGATAGAATGTAAGCTCTTTGAAGGCAGGGAATCTTTGTATTCTAGCACCTAACATAGTGCTAGACACATAGTAGGTATTTTCAAATGGCATTTGATTGAAAAGAAGCAGTAATAAAGTATAGTGGAAATAATGTTAGATTTACTATCAGATTGGCTAGTGTAGGAAGGATCCTTTTGCTGCTACTTAAAAGCTACATAACTTTAGAGAAATCACTTAGCTTTACTAGTTCGGTTTCTTAATCCAGAAATGAGAATATTATAATACTGGTCGTACCCACCTTGTTACTTGTAAAGATCAAAGTTGATAAAGGTATGTTCCTCAGAAAATGTATTATCCACAAAATAGTTAATAAAAACTAGAAAACAAGCCAGTTATTATTCATTCTTTAATTTATTACAAAGTATATAGCATAGTAGAGCAGAATGAAGCTTGGATTTATAGACATAGGTATTGGGTTCAATTTGTGGATCCGATACTACCTGTGTAACCATGATTCTCTGTAAAATGAGGAGGCTGTACTAGATTGACTCAGAGATTGATTCCTATTTGAGGTCAGTTCCCAATGACATCTCTCTTCTTTATGAGGATTGAATAAAGTGACAAAAGGCTTGAGAAAAAAAAGTAAAAATAGGTGAAAAGGGTAAGAGGAAAAAATAGAAGTATATGGAATTGCATGAGACATTTTAGTGTTATGGCCTCCCACTTCAACCTTCCTTGTTCCAAGTTCTGGTTGAAAAAATCACATATCATTTTCTTCCTTCCTTCCTTCCTTCCTTCCTTCCTTCCCTTCTTTCAACTCTTACCTTCCATCTTAGAATCAATATTGTATATTGATTCTAAGGCAAAAGAGCAGTAAGATCTAGGCAGTGGGGGTTAAGTGACTTGCCCAGGGTCACACAATTAGGAAGTATCTGAAGCCAAATCTGAACCTAGGATCTCTGTATCTAGGCGTGGCTCTCAATCCACTGAGCCAACTAGCTGCCCCCTTGAGTATACGTTTCTGAAAATATAAGTAGCTCAAATGAATGAACAAGTTAAGATTAGGAATGAGGGACTGAAATGTCATCACAAATATAAAATATTAGCATGACTAAGGATAATGAGAGGACAAAAACCTGCCATTTGATCACCCAATACAACTCAGATTAGCGATAGTCTCAGGAATGGAAAAGGACATTTGAATTTCTATTATTTCTATAAGGAAACTTTCATTTGGATCACTCATTCATACATAAATCTCATATCTACTAAGAACCTGCTATAAGTCAAGGAACTTATACTTTTCTTCCTGAAGGTAGGTTTCTATTTAAGAGACAATGACTGAGGCCTCATCATTATCTTTTATCTAGCAAATTTTGCCCAAAGAATCTCATTTGGGCAGACCTTCATTCCATGTATAATCGTGCAATTCATTACTTTGAAATACATGTCAAAACTGGAAGAGAACTTAGATCAGAAAATACACACACACACACACCTATCTGAAATTTTTTTTCTGGAAGAAGGTCAATGAAAGGAAATAGTGTGCCTAGGATCTCACAGTGACCTAGTGGCAAACTAGAATGATATGGAATCTCAGATTCCAATATAGTTCACTTTCTACTTCATCAAGCTCCCAGACTTTATCTTGACTTTTGGCCAAGAAATAGAATTTTGGTCTTACCCTTATACTCCATTATATATATATATATAATGGAGTATAAGGGTAANCATCCCAAGACACTCTATGCCTTACAGCCTAGAAGATGACCAGAGCAGAGGACATCATTTTAGGTCCCAGTTCTACCAAAGTGTCCCATCCATTAATTTACTGCAAAGCTCAGAGATAGATGAAAGTCAGGCATGAGATTCAATAGAATGTACATGGCTATATTTCATCTCCTTGAATTATTTCCATTTGGGGCTGCTAAAGTTTCCCTACCTCTTGCAACTAACATTCACAAAATCTGTACAATATACAGAGTATCCCAAAAATTTTAGTGAATTTTAAGCTTAAATTATCTAAAATTCATCTCCTTAATAAATGTGGCATACATACATATTTAATATGTATGTATGGACATATATTTGTGTATGTGTGTATAATATATATGACACACACACATATATCATATATATATATATATATAAATTGGAATTTTGGATTTGGGGGATGTCATATATGTGCCACAATAATTGAGGAGATGAAATTTACTTAGACTATCTCATTATAATCATCATAAAAAATTTAAATGTGACCTTGGACTGACAAATCACTTCATAATTCTTGTCTCTGTTTCCCTATATGTAAAATGAGGAAATTGGACTGTATGAATTCTAATAAATATGACAATGATCATTCAAAATTGGTTTCTGTGATATAATGTTGTTGGATAAGAAAATGCTAGCCTGGAAAGTTTCAGACTTTCAGACTTTATACTAAGAGGTAGAAGATCAAAATTCTGATAGTAAATCTCTTGCTGATTAGTTGTGGGAATTTGTTCTAATAGCCTCTCTGGATTTCACTTTCTTCATCTATAATTCTGGACTAGATCACCTCTAAGGGTCCTTTCATCTCTGATATTCTGTGAGGTCCACGTTCACATCCCTAGGCAAAGCCCCACTTTCTGTGTCTCTCTAGCTCCCAAGATAATGCCTCCATGTGCCCTATGGTACAGCTGAACTAGCCATCTTCCAGTTTATACATGACTTTCCCTTTCTTATGCCTTTGTGCCAGCCATTACCTCTATCTGTGAGAATCCCCCCTTTCTCAAAACTCAGCTCAAGTATCACCTGCTACATGAAACTCATTCTGATCCCCTCTTTGATATGCCTGATATTTACTACGTCCATACACATATTGTTTCCCCTGATAGATTCTCAGTTTTGTCTTTCTATCCCCCTTTCCCTAGCATTAGTGACTAGCACATATTAGGTTCTTAATAAAAGCTTTTTAATTGTTTCATTGACAGATTGATAGAATCATTTCTGTCTCTAAGGTTCTATAAATTATTGCTTTCTTCACAAGAGTGAAGGGGGAAAATAAGATAATGAATGCTAATGCTGCTCCTGCTTCCTTAATTTTTCTGTCAAAAGGGAAAAAGCTACCAACACACCCTATATGTCATTAGGAGTGAGGGAGAAAGCATTAGGTCTTTTTTTTTAAACCCAACTTGTTAGTAATTTGACTTCTGAACCTAGAAGATTCAATTATCATCTCTTTGCTGATGATTCTCAAATCTACTTATCCAGCCCTAACCTCTGCTGACCTTCAGTCTCACATCTCCAACTGAATACTGGGTATCTTGAACTAAATGTACCATAAACATCTTAAACTCATTATCTTTCCCTGAAAACTCTCCCTTCCTCCTGATGTCCCTATTACTGTCAATCATCCCAATCCCCTAGGCTGGCAACATTCTTGACTCTTCGCTCTTTCACTCCACATATCCAATCTATTGCCAGGGTCTGTGGATTTTATTTTTGTAATTCTTCTCATATATAGCCCCTTCTCTCTTCTGATACTGCAACAGGCTGGTAAAAGCCCTTATCACCTTATTGCAATATCCTATGTCATAGGATACTCTATATTATCCTATAGTATTGCAATAACCTGCTGGTTGGTCTCTCTGCCTCTCCACTATATCCATTGTCCATTTAACTGTCAGAGTGATCTTCCTAAAGCACAGGTGTCACCTCCTCTTTCAAAAACCCAGTCCCTATTTATGACCTCCAGGATGAAATAGAGAGGTCTCTGTTTATCTTTCAGTCCTTCATAACCTGTCCTCCTCCTACCTTTCTAGGCATCTTACTCCATACCCCACCCCACATTTCTTCCATGATCCAGTGACATTGGCTTCTTCTTTGATCCAGTGACAGTTAATATTCTTCCAATAATATACCGTCTCATGATTCTGGGAATTTTCTTCTTAAAAATCCCAAATCTTTACCTTCTGTCTCAGTATCAGTTCTAAAACAGAAGAACAGGAAGTGTCAGATAATGGAAATTAAGTGACTTGCCCAGGGTCACACAGCTACCAAGTGTCTGAAGCCAGATTGATTCTGGGAATTTTCACTGGTTATCTCCCATGCCTAAAATGTTCTCCCCTCTAATCTTTACCTAATAGCTTCCCTGTATTTCTTTAAGATTCAGTTAATTGGGCAAGTAGGTTGCATAGTAGATAAAGCTCCAGGTCTGGAATTGGGAAGAAATGGGTTCAAATCTGGCCTCCGACACTTTCTAGCTGTGTAACCCTGCAATACACTTAACCCCAATTTCCTAGTCATTACCACTCTTCTGCCTTATTATTAATTCTAAGACAGAAGGTAAAGGTTTAAAAAAAGACAGCTAAAATCCTACTTTCTATATGAAGTCTTTCTAAATCTCTCTTAATTTTAGTTCCTCCACTCTGTTGATTATTTTCCCCACTTATGTAAAACTTGGTTGTACATAATTATTAGAATGTTGTCTCCCCCATTAGACCATGAGTTCCTTGAGGGCAGAAACTGTCTCTTGTCTTTCTTTGTATGTCCAGGGCTTAGCACACTGTCTGTCATTCATGTAGTAGATGCTTAATAAATGTGTAATAACTGACTAAAAGAGTTCAATTGTCCTTTCTGGAATGATGAGGAGGTAAGACTACAAAGAGAGGATGCATAACTGAAAAGGGCCTGTTCTAACTACCTTCTATTACCAAGAAAGATTCTAAGGCCATGAATAATAAAAATGATTTTCCCAAAGTTGCTCGCTAAGTGTCATAGCCAGAATAGTATATCAGGTCCTCCTATAGCAACTCCATAACTCTAAATTACCTTCCACAGAGGGTCTTGGAACTGAAGGTATCCAGAACTCACAAAATTTTTTTTTATTTCATTCATTGACCAATCTAATGGGGAATAACCAGGGAAGTAGACTTGAATATTAAACGTGGGTCCAGAAGGGTGTGAGAGAGACAGGAATGACAGATGGAGGGACCAAACAAGGTAGGGAGCCTGGGTTTTAACTGCTAAGGGGATGACTGTTGAAAGAAATGGCAGTTAGGTCCTAACAGTTACACTGCCCCACCTAGGCAAGGGCCAATGGAACCAGTAGGCAAAAGGCAAAAGTTATAACAATTTTAATTAGGGACACTATGATAAAGGATGGGAATAGGGGTTACTACATTTACAGACTAAAAAAGGCAAACCACAGGGTCAAGGGAGGACTTATCTACACTAAACTGAGACCTAAACAAGACAGGACCCAGAGAAAAGCAGGACTGAAGTGGGAATCCTCACAGCAGAGTCCAGACTCACTCCAGTGATGTTCTAGCTCCTCCAGGACCACTAGCTGTACTCTTCCAGGTGGGTAGGTTCTGGGAGCTGACCCAGCCCAACTTGACCTGCAACTCAGGTTGGGATTAATAGTATCTACCAAAATCTCCCACAAGTAGGTGACGGTCTTCCTTCAGGATCTCTGGAAATCTGAGGTCTCCCATGGTCAGTTGCAACTTTTCCCAACCACCATGGAGTCCTTCTCAGAGAGAGAGCAAGCCACTTCCTGCTTCCCCATTCCATGTGGAACTCTCCAGCCCTTCCTGTTAAGTCTCCTAAATGATAATTTAAGTAATCTTCCTCATGACACCAATCAAGTTAATTTCTCTGACTGCTAAAAATGACTTCATACTGTCTCCTTGAAAAATATTTAGAAATACTTTTCCCACCTTTGGTACTGAATTAATATATACTTTCATGAGAGAGAGGCTGAGGGACCCCAGATGTTTTTCAAAGGATTGTTTTTTTTTTAACTCTCCCTCTAGTGTGCAGATGAAGGCTAGAGCAAAGTATTCTCATTGTGGAGATAAATGAGATCACAAAAATCTTTGGTTTCATTTGCCAACAGTCAGCAATCCTTTAGGGTTCTGAATTGACTACTGAAGCCTTTGTGCTTTTGTTTATCCTCAGGATTATCTACCTTTGTCTACTCTGAAAGATCAAAATAAAATTTTGAAAAGTTTTCAGATTTCACAAGAAATCTAAATAATGCTTCTAAATAATGAACTTACTCAATTCACCTAGAGAAGAGACTTGGTTTATCTACAGTGATCTAAACACAAACATTCCTTGCTGTGGCCCTAGAAAATGGTCCCAATACCTAAATGAGGGACAAACTTGAAGAGATCCTTTGTGGATTTAGCAAGGCACCCACTTAAGAAGATATCAGGAGGGCCTTAAAAGGTTGTCAAGAAGGCTAAAGGATCATGTGACTATGAGAAAGGTCACTAAAACAAGAGTCATGGGTGTCTAGGTTTTGTCACTTATTAGCAAGTAATCCCAGTAAACCTTTCTTGCTCCCTTTAATTTTAAAATTTAAATAATTATTGTTACTAAATTAACAATGACAGGATTTATGTAGTAGTTTAATATTTACTGAGCACATTACATTATTATCTAGGTAGCTTCATGACCCAGTGGATATAGCTAGCACTGGCACTGGAATCAGGAAGATCTGAGTTCAAATCTGACCATAGACATTTATTATTAGCTGTGTGACTCTGGGCCAGTTATTTAAACTCTGTTTGCCTCAGTTTCCTGGGATAATAACAGCACATTTTCCCAGGACTGTTGTGAATATCAAATATGACAATTTTTGTAAAACACTGAACACAGTGCCTGGCACACAGTAGTGCAATAGAAATGCTTACTCAATCTCTCTCTCTCTCTCTCTCTCTCTCTCTCTCTCTCTCTCTCTCTCTCTCTCTGTCTCTGTCNATCTCTCTCTCTCTCTCTCTCTCTCTCTCTCTCTCTCTCTCTCTCTCTGTCTCTGTCTCTCTCTGTCTCTCTGTCTCTGTCTCTCTGTCTCTCTCTCTCTCTGTCTCTCTCTGTCTCTGTCTCTCTCTCTCTCTCTCTCTCTCACACACACACACACACACACACACGCACACGCACATACACACAAATCCTATGAGGAAAAGACTATAATTAGTCCTATTTTACAGATGAGGAAACTCATTCTCAAAGTGACTTGCCCAGAGTCACAAAGGTAGTAAATTTCTGAGGCAGTCTTCTAATCCAAATCTTTCCTACTAATAAGGCCAGCATACTATCTACTAAGCAATATTATCTCTTACTTAATTTTTTCCTAATTAATTAATTACTGTTTGGGGGGCAAAATTGTAGCCAAAAATTCCATTACTTTTCCAATCACCTGGTGATGAGCCTCTCTTTTCTCAACTAGTTTGGTCTTAAGACAATAAATGACAATGACAACAACAGCAATAATGTTGATGATAATTATTATTTAAAATAATGATCATGATCAATTGATGATGATGATAATAATGATAAAGATAAATAACAATAATAAACAGAATTATTGACATGATTCTTTTGTTTTCTCAGTGCTTCACAAATATGTTCTCACAGCAACCCTGGGAGATATATGCTATTATTATCATCTCTAATTTACAGGTGAGGAAATGAAGGCAAACAGAGGTAAAGTGACTTGCCCAAGGTCCTATAACTAGTCAATGTATTAGGCTAACTTTGAACTCAAGTCTTCCTGACTTCAAGCCCAGCCCTTATACTTTTATAAATTTAACAATGTTTTCTATATATTTAAGATATGAGAACTTTATCTGAAAACCTTTCCATGTTCTACTAATTTACTTATGATATCTCCTTTTATATCCAGGTTATGTATCCCTTTCAAACTTATCTTAATAAATGGAGCAGTTTTTTAAAGTATATTTGTTCTATATCTAGCTGCTCTCAGACTGCTTTCCAGTTTTCCCAACAATTATTACTAAAGAGTGAATTTTTATTCCCAAAGCTTAAATCTTGACATTTGTCAAATGCTAGGTTATTATACCCATTTAGTACTGTGTGTTGTATATCTACTCTATTCCACTGATCTACCTTTTTAATTTTTAGTCATTACAAGATAGTTTTGAAAATTATTCACTTATAATGCTGTTTCAGATCTGATACCACTAGACATCCTTCCTTTACATTTTGTCCACTAATTCCTTCCATATTCTTGTCCTTTTGCTCTTTCAGTTGGATTTTATGGTGTTTTTTACCTAACTTTAAAAAACATTTTCTAGTAATTGAATTGGTATGGCACTGAATTATAGATCAGTTTAGGTAGAACTGTCATTTTAATTATGTTGGCTCGGCCCATCCATGAACAATTAATATTCCTCCAATTAATTAAATCTGACAATTTGTGTAAAAAGTGTTTCATAATCACATTCATAGAGTTCCTGGGTATGTTTTGGCAGGTATATGCCCTAGTATTTTATATTTGGTTATATATGGTTATTTGCAATGGGATATTTCTTACTATTTCTTTTTGTAGGACTTTGTGATCTATAGAAATGCCAATGACTAATTTGGGTTAATTTTATATTGTGCTCTTTTGCCAAAATTATTGGTTCAATTAACTTTTTAGTTGAATCTTTAGGATTTTTCAAGTAAATCATATATCATGTGCAAAAAGATAGTTTTTTACCTCATTGCTCATTCTTATTCATTAAATTTATTTTTCTTCTCTTATTGCTATTGCGAATATTTCTAGTACAATATTGAATGATATTTATGATAATAGGCATTATTTTTATTCATTCCTGATATTTTAGGAAGGCTTTTTTGCATTTCCCCCATTATAGATATGCTTACTGATGATTTTAGGTAAATGTTTCTTATTATTTTAAAGGAAGATGCATTTATATGCTTAGTGTTTTTAATAGAAATAAGTGTTGTATTTTATCAAAAGCTTTTTTTCCTGAAACTATTAATATAATCATATGGATTTTGTTAGGTCTGTTATTAATATAATCAATTATGTTAATATATTAACAATTTCCCTATATTGAACCAGCCCTGCATTCCTGGTACAAATCACATTTGGTCACAATATATAATCTTTGTGTTATATTGTCTTAGTTTCCAAACTAGTGTTTTATTAGGATTTTTGCCTCAATATTAATTGGTAAAATCTCTTTCTCTATTTTTACACTGATTGCTTTGGGTATTAGCAACATATTTGTTTCATAAAAGAAGTTTGATTGAACTCTTATTTGCTTATGTGAAATAATTTGTTTGATATTGGAATTAGTTGGTCTTTAAATGTTTGATAGATTTCATTTGAAAACTTACCTGGTCATAGTACTTTTTTCTTAGGGAGTTCATTCATGCCCAATGTAATTTCTTTTTGAACAAAAGGTTTATTTAGATGTTCTAATATCTTCTTTTAATCTGGAAAGTTTATATTTTTGTAAGTATTCTTCAATTTCACTTAAATTATTAAATTTATTAACATAATCAGGCAAAGTAACTCCTAATCAATGTTTTTGTTTCATCTTTAAAGAACTATTCACCCTTTTTATTTTTATGCTAGTGATTTTTCTCCTCTCTTTTTTGAAAATATTAACCAGTGGTTTTTCTATGTAATAGTTTTTTTTTCATAAAACCAACTTCCAGTTTGATTCATTAATTCAGTGGTTTTCTTACTTTCAATTTTATTAGTCTAACCTTTAATTTTTAGGTTTCCAATTTTGTAGTTATTTGGAGATTTTAATTTTTTTCCTAGTTGTTTAAATTTCATACACAAGTCATTGATCTATTCTTTCTTTACTTTATTGGAGTAAAATTTAGAACATAAATCTTCCTACATTCTATAAAGTTAGTATGTTTTCTCTTTTTTATTATTCTCTTTAATAGATTTACTTATTGTTTCTATGACTTGTTATTTAATCCACTCATTTTAAGGCTTTTTTATTTATTCTCAAACTGATTTTTAATCTGTTTCCATAATATTTTTATCAAATATAAATGTTATTACATTGTGATCTGAAAAAGATACATTTCAATTTTTTTGCATTTACTTGTAAAATTTTTAATGCCCTAATATATGGTCAAATTTTCTGAAGGTACCATGTACCACTGGAAAAAAAGGCATATTCATTTATATTCTTATCCTGTTTTCTCCAGATATCTATCATATCTATCTTAAGATTGTATTCATCTCTTTGACTTCTTTTTTAATTTTTGTTAGATTTATTTCATTCTGAACAGAGAAGGTTGAAATCACGCACTATTATAGTTTTTCTATTTCCACTTCCAATTCATTTTGATTTTCCTTTAAAAAATTGAAACACTATCACATTTCAATTTATATGAATTTAGTATTGATGTTATTTCTTTATCTATGGTACCTTTTAACAATGTAGTTTCCTTTTTTATCTCATTTAGTTAAATATATTTTAGCTTCAACTTTGAGATCAGGATCTCTTTCTTTGTTGTTTTTTATTTTTGACTTTTCCACATCAGCTGCAGCAAAATTCTATGCTAGACCTTTATTTTAACTCTATATATGCTTCATTTTCGGATGTGTTTCTTGTAAATAACATATAGTAGGATTCTGATTTTTGTTCCATTCTTTATCCATTTCTGTTTTATGAGTGAGTTCATACTATTATCATTCAAAGTTATAATTACTAGTTATGGATTGTCCTTCATCTCACTGTTTATCTTTCTTCCCTTCCTCTCTGTCTCTCTCTGTCTTTCTGTCTCTGGCTCTATATTTGTCCCTGCATTTTTGTCTTCATCCTCCCCCATCTGTCTGTCTGTCTGTCTGTCTGTCTGTCTGTCTGTCTGTCTGTCTCTGTCTCTGCCTCTGCCTCTGCGTCTTTGTTTCTGTCTTTCTGGCTATGTTTTTGTCCCTGTGTTGTGTCTCTGTCTCTATCTCTGTCTCTCCCCTCCTCAGAAGTCTAAATTTCTTCTGACCACCATCACCTTCCTAATCCATGCACCCTATTGAGTCCTTAACCTCTTTGTCTATGACTTTTACAAAAGCATCAGTACACGTGAAATGTTTGTTTTCTTTTTATTCCTGTAATAAAAATCAAGGTTGGTGGGCAGCTGGGTAGCTCAGTGGATTGAGAGCCAGGCCTAGAGATGAGAGGTCCTAGGTTCAAATCTGACCTCAGACACTTCCCAGCTGTGTGACCCTGGTCAAGTCACTTGACTCCCATTGCCTAGCCCTTACCACTCTTCTGCCTAGGAGCCAATAAACAGTATTGACTCTAAGACGGAAGGTAAGGGTTTAAAAAAATATCAAGGTTAGATAAAGTATCAATAAAAATTAAAAGCTAGAAAGAGAGCTACCCCGTTGCACCAAAGTATTTTACATTCTTTAGATTGTACTCTAAGTTGAATCCTCTTTTATGATAAACTTTATATACTAGCTATTTCTGCCAAAGTGTCTTAATTGTTTGATTTTAATGTAACTGTACATTGAAAAAAAAAACCAAAACAATTGTTACATGTGGTAGCTAACCATGCCAGTGAGGGTGCTGGCTATTTAGATTATTAGACTTTACCCACTATTCATTAGGTGGTACCTCCTCTAAATATATCATAATAGGAAGAGGGAAATAAAATGTTCCTGGGAGGGTTGTGTGAAAACACAAAACAAAGAAAACAAACAAAAAAAGATAGCAAAGCTGTGAGATATTTCACCCAGCATGCACTTGCTTCCATCCTGTCTCTAGGTGTGACATCACCTCTTCTCTCTTAAGGGTTTCAACTTGCAAAGTTCACCATGGATGATGATATAGCTGTGCTCATTGTTGACAATGGCTCCAGAATGTGCAAAGCTGGATTTGCAGGAGACGATGCCCCTACGGCTGCCTTCCCTTCCATCATTGGGTGCCCCTGAAATACTGTCACCAACTGGGCTGACATGGAAAAGATCTGGCATCATACTTCCAAAATGAGCTCTGTGTGGCCCCTGAAGAGCACTCTGCACTGCTCACAGAAGCCCCCCTGAACCCTAAAAACAACAGAGGAAAGATGACATAGATCATGTTTGAGACCTTCAAAACCCCTGTTATATACGTTGCCATCCAGGCTGTGCTATCCTTGTATTCCTCTGGTTATACCACTGGTATCGTGATGTACTCCAGTGATGGTATGACGCTCACTGTGCCCATCTATGAAGGTTATACCCTTCCCTTTGCTTTTCTCTTTCTGCATCTGGCTGGTTGTGATCTGATGGATTACCTCATGAAGATCTTACCTGAGAGAGGGTACAGTTTCACCACCACAGCTGAGAGGGAAATCGTGCGTGACATCAAGGAAAAGCTATGTTCCATAGCCCTCAACTTTGAGCAGGACATGACCACTGCTGCATCCAGCTCTTCTCTAGAAAGGAGCTACGAGTTCCCTGATGGTCAGGCTATCACCACTGGCAATGAGAGGTTCCAGTGCCCAGAGGCTCTCTTTCAGCCATCTTTCTTAGGCATGGAGTTCTGTGGGATCCATAAAATTACCTTCAACTTAATCATGAAGTGTAATGTTTACATCCATAAGGATTTGTATGCCAATACCATATTATTTGGTGGTACCAACATGTACTCAGGCATTGCTAACAGGATATAGAAGGAGATTATAGCCTCAGTCCCCAGCACAATAAAAATCAAGATCATTGCCCAACCTGAGCACAAATATTCCCTCTCCCTCTCCACCTTTCAACAGATATGGATCAGTAAGCCGGAGTATGATGAATCTGGACCTTCCATTGTCCACTGCAAATGCTTCTAAATCGACCTTTGGTGGTTTTTTTCTGTTTTTTTTTTTTTGGTCAAAAGTTGTGACATGATAATTGCCCCTCCAAAAAAGAGATGAGATGGCATGGCTTTATTTGTTTTTTGGTTTTGGTGTTTGTCTCAGGATTTAAAAAGTGGAATAGTGGAGGTGATGAGCAGTTAAAGTATGTTGGAGGTAAACATCCCCAAAGTTCTACAGTACATCTTCAGGACTCTGCACATTTTAAAAAATAAATCATTCCAAATATTATATAATGCATTATTACAGAGAGTTACTTGCCTCTATGAAAGCTGTCTTACTCTTTCCCCACAGGAGCAGAGCTACTTAACCAGACCAGAGGGATTGAGTTGGGGGGTGGGGTAGTAGTATTGCTTTATGTGTAATTATGTAATCCTTAAAAAAAAGTTTTTTATCTTCCTCCTTAATACTTGTTCCTTTATTTTTTTTATTGTCAGCCATAATGAATGACTTCCTAAATTCTCTCTGTGCCCCCAACATAGATGCCAATGAAGACTTTAACAGTCTCCTGGTGAATTTAATGAGATTGGTGCCAGTATTTGGAGCAGGGAAAGAGCTTTACCTGTACATTGACTTAAGACCAGTTATATAAATAAAAGTGCACATATTAAAGAAAAAAAAAGATAGCAAATATCATAGTACCTGAGAGTTCAGGAGTGAAGCATATACTTGATATCTTTTTTTAAGGTTTTCTTCCTCTCTTCCTCTCTGAAATTTAACTGATCAAGAATCTCAGGACACCTACCTTTCCTTTGTGATACTACCAACTATCCCAAGAACTATCCTACTGAGGTCTTTGGAAAATTTGTTAAGAGAGTTCACAGCTTTTTCCAGAAGGGTGTTGTTCCATTGGGAAATAGGTTACTTGGACTCTCAGAGATATGTTAAAGTTCAAAAAACATTGCTTTTCCCCATTCCAGTAGAAGCTCTAGTCTAGTCTATGTCTCCCACACCTCACCCTATCCTCACTCCTCTGCTTTCCCTGAATTTAGCAGTTATATTTCCTAATTCATACCTCAATTAAATGATCTGTCTGCATAAAGCACAGAACTTTACTTAATGAGAGATCTTTATTTTTAAAATGGTAATAAAATCTGTCTCAGTCATATTTATGAATGACCCCAGCTAAGGAAATTGATTCCTTATGTACAGAAAACAAGTTTCTCTAAACAGAAAAAAAACTGCCTGGAGGGGAAGACTTGAGTGTCAAACATGAGTCATCTATTTAAGAAGAGCATGGGGCAGAGTCCTAATTCTCAACAATTGCATATTTCAATAAGTTAGTAACTCCATTCTTGGGTCATTGACTTTTGCTATATTTTGAAAAATAAGAAAAGGTGTCAACTTTCTTGTAATTCCAAAGTAGAATTGAATTGAAGAAAATGAAAAAAAAAAAGAAAATACCTGAATCTTTCAAGAATCCAAGTGGGAAATGAGGTGTGACTGTCCATTTTGGCCACTGCTATGGCACCCTCTGTTCCCTATTGTCTACATTTACCTTACTCACAAAAGGGGCATACTCACCAGATCTAGTATATGTCCTTAGATGTCCAAAACACATGTTACTTCACACCTACCTTCCTTCTGTTCAATCTCATTTTAAAATCACATGTTGTTCTGTCTTCTTTCCTTGAAAAGATGACTTCCAACTGTTTGCTGCTCTTCCTTTCCCCAATTCTTCTCATGCTATTTCACCTCAGTATCCTTGCTCAGTGTTTACCTCACTGTCATTGCTCATGACTTTTCAAAATGTGAATGCTAGGATTCTTTTCCCAAGGAGGTCAAAGTGGTGGACAACCCTTTAAACCCCACAGCATCCTATAGGAGACAAATGAAGAGAAACTCAAAATGCAAAAAGGGACAAAATTAAATAAGATATCCAAGATTGTGGTCAGTGACTGTGGAGAGACAGTACTACAGTACTACTTGGGGGAACTTAACTAGTGCCACCTACAAAAGTCCATCAAAATTTTGGCTTGTATACCATGTTAAGTTATTTTGATCCTAACCTGTTATTGTTATATTGTGATTGATCCTTCATGAACTTATTTGGACTTTTCTTAGCAAAAGTAATGAAGTGGTTTTCCATTTCCTTCTCCAGGTTATTTTACAAAGGAGGAAACTGAAGAAACGAATGGGATTAAATGACTTATCCAGGGTCACACAGCTGGTAAGTGTATGATTTGAACTAGATTTGAACTCAGAAAGATGAGTCTTCGTGATTCCAGACAGCATGCTATCCATTGCACCATCCACCTGCCCTTTATTTCAGGAAGAAGGCAGAATCTACAACTGAAAGCATGTTGGATTTTTGTGAGAGCACCTTGTTCAAATTTTGACTCTGTTACTTCTTACTTCTGTGATGCTGGGCACAACATTTCAATGCTCTGAGTTTCATTTTCCTCATCTATATAATGGAGTTAGTCAAGATGGCCTGTACATCCCAGTACCTCTAAATATACCATCCCATAATCATTTCAGTAAGACTTTTCTACCCTCATAGACTAAAAAACTGTTAGGATTATATACAACCTAAAACATTATATAATCCGGTGCTTCTCAAACAAATGTATATTTATTAGGTAAGGCATAAACAAATGTATCAGAAATGGGTTCTGCTCTTAAGGGGAGGCCAGTCCTTATAGAGAAAGAAAACACTATCTCCTGGAACTTTGCATTTCAGAGTACTTGCTGTAACTCTCCCCCAGCTAAACACTTCCAATAGATGTTGTTGTTTTTTTCCCTTTTCCACAGTCATTGGCAGTTCTAGCAGGTAGAACTGCTAGCTTCTCTTTTAGGGAAGAGATTTTCTGCCTCAAGGCTCAAAGATGCATGACAGAGGAAAGGAGGTGACACTTTGATATCTTTCCTGAGGTTTACATTAAACTTGATTCCAGATCAAATTGCCTCCACACTGAAGTATTCCCATTGCCCTGTAGTTCCTGTTGAACTCTGGTCTCACACAAATCAGGCTAAGTATTAGGCAATAGGAAGGTAGGAACACATTTGTGGTCTCCCTCTCCACCACCTCTTGGCTGGTCTTCTTCATGTGTCCCAAGCAGAGAGCTAGCTCCTCTATAGTATGATGCCATTTTCCCCAGAGAATTTGGGTGATGCGAAAAATCTTGTATTAATTCTTTCAAAATTCTTGAAGATTAACAAAAAACAAACCATAATAAATATATCTCCCCCAACAGTTCATCAAGCCCTTGAAGTCCTTGTTATATTTAGTTAGAATTATTAAAATTACCCACATCTGTTTTTTGGTGGGGAAGGGAGGAGAAGAGAAATAGCACTGGTTCTCTCAGAGTACCTTGTTCAGAAAGACCGAAGGGATGAAAACAAACCAGACAATCAATGAAAGGAATAAACATTCATATTGCCTAATATGTTCCAAGTACTGTGTTCAACAAAAATTTCAAATATTATCTCAGTCTCTTAAAATGATAATAAATAAGGGTTTAAGATTTAAGTAAATTACAATGACTCAATAATCGATTACCTAATCTGTGTATTCACTAGAACTTTGGCTTCTTTCTTCTCATTTCCTCCTCATAGCTGCCAACTGTATAAGGAAAAGAGGAACAAGAAGAGTTTGGGAAAAAAAGAGAAGAATCATTTCTTTTCAGATCAGTCACAGAATTTCAGTAAGTTATCCAAGCACATCAATATTTCAAGGTTAAATGTTCAATGTTCAATGGTTCAAATCCTACCTCTGATATTTATCATCTGGATAACTTTAGGCAACTAGGTGGCACAATGAATAGAGTGCTGGGCCTGGAGTCAGGAAGACTCATCTTCCTGAGTTCATATTTGATCTCATATACTGAATAATTGTGTGACCCTGACCAAGACACTTAACCCTATTTGCCTCAATTTCCTCATCTGTAAAATGAGCTGGAGAAGGAAATGGCAAACCACTCTTGTATCTTTGCCAAGAGAACCCCAAAGAGTTAGACCAGTCTGAAAAAAAACCTTGAAATTTGGTCAGGTTACTTCACCATTCTAAGCCTCAGTCCAGACTGTTAACAGAGAGAATTGGACTAGATAATGATAATGATAATGATGATAAGAATAACATTAGCAGCAATAACAACACTCTAATAAAAACTAACAGTTATGCCATACTTTAAGGTTTTCAAAATCCTTTACAAATATTATCTCTTTTGATCTTTAAACAATGGGGAAGTGGGCCCTTTCATTATCTTCATTTTACAAATGAAGAAACTGAGGCACAGAAAGTTACTTGCTCAGGGTCACACAGTTATTAATTGTCTGATACAGAATTTGACTTTTAGTCTTCCTAACACTGTCAATTGTTCTATGTATTGCACCACCTAGTTATCTCTCTAGCTGGTTTTGGAGGTCTTTTCTTATTCTAGTTCTGTGATCCTAGGCAGACACCTCACCTACTACATGAAGCACTGATCCCAAGAATTCCTTAACGTGAAAGGGTAAACTCTCTAATTTCTTTGCTACCTTCTTCCTACATTCCCCTGGCCTTTTGTGCAGTAAAGATGGTATGTAACAGAAGCCAATTGCTGAACCATAATAGAGAAGGAACTAGCTGGTCATTTCTCCATAAGGTGGCCAAATGTGTGGAATTCAAAAGAAAGTAGATGGATATTCCTGTCAAGGACTGGAAAATCTTTTTAAACTGAGGCCCAGATATGTTCTAGGTACCATACTAATTTTCAAATATCATCTAATTTGATCCTCACAAAAGCCCTGAAAGGGTTTGCTCTCATTATCACCATTTTACAGTTGAGGAAACTGAGACAAAAAGAGGTTTAAGGGACTTGCCTATGGTTTTATATTTAGTAAGTATCTGAAGGCAGATTTGAACCAAGGTCTTTTTACATTCTCAGTCTTCTGCAAGCCTCTATGCCTCTCAAACTCTCCCTAGAAAAAAATTTGGACTTGGAGGAAGAAGTAAAATAAGCCCCTACCCCACATCCTCTATCCTATTAAAAACAACCATCATCTAGGAGAGGAGTCTCTTGTGATGAAAAACAAGGAAGGCAATAAAACCTATATTAATTGCTTAATGAAAATCAATACAATCTTACTCAGAACCCTGTGTAAAAGGTCGTTGTAATCACATTTAAATGAAATTACTTTCCAGGTATAACTGCAATATGATACATTGTGGTCCCCTGTGAGAAGAATGGAGAAATCTCTCAATCACTAAAGCAGATTAAATCCAGCTCCTTTATTCATGGCTGTCTCTGACCTTTTTGATTTGAATTAATGCTATTCTGTATTCCTCTTTTCCAAAGGAAGAGAATCATAGAATCTCAAAGTGGGAAGGAATCTGGAAAAACATCTAATCCAGTGGTGTCAAAGAAATGTTTAAATAAAAATGGGACCACTAATCCATTCATTCATAAGTATCCCTTTGGGCCACACGATGGCAGTTTTAAAATGTGATGAAATCTATGTTTTATTGTATTTTTTATCTATTTTATTATTTTTCTCTATATTTCCCAATTATATTTTAAGCTGGTTGGCAGCACTTTGGAAGTGGCATGACACCTGTGATCTAGTTCAACCTCTTGCCCCATGCTTTGTATTTAACTTAAATCTGATCTCTCTATCAAAGTACATAATCATTTTTGCCACATAGTAAGTTTCTGATCTGCTTGATGTTATCCTTGCTTGTAGAGAAGGAAATGGCAAACCATCCCATTATCCTTGACAAGAAAACCTTATGGATAGATATGGTGCATGGACCCTCATGAAGGGTCAGACACAACTGAATGATTGAATAACAACAACAACACCCCTGATTGACCCAGTGATGACTACATGATTGTCTATTATAGAAATTCAATATATCTAGTCTTTCCAAACTAGACTGTTCCTTAAGGGGAAGAATTCATCTTTTATTTTTGTACGCCAATAGACTGACAGATAGTCGTTCCACAAGTCAGTAAATCTGTGATCATAGCATCTATGAGGGTACTTCATGCAAATATTTAGACCACAGACTTTATATGCGCTCTTCTTTGTGTGATCCTTTCTATGTCTTGCCATGACCACCAGAGGTGATTCAAAACCCTTCTCCTAATTCTTTTGGCATTCATTATGCATATAATTCAAGGCTCAAGACTATTTACATAAGACTCTCTTCACTCATGGGAAGATTATTACTCAAGACTCTTCATGAAGGATGGAATTAGTATGAGCTTGGAAGACTTGAAAGATCTTTGCTATTCTGGCTTTTAGCTATGAGAAAGAAGATATGTGGCCCTATGTTCTCTTCAATGAATGATCCCTGGAAGAAGGGAAAGACTCAGGGGAAAAAAACTGATCTAGGGAGTAGATATATTGATCATTTCCGTATCAACTGCTTAAAACACCAGAGACCCTGGATGAGGTCTGAGACTCTCTCTTTCTCTGTCTCTCTCTCTTTCTTTAGGTTGAGCTGAGACATTTCCCTCCCAGAGAAAGTGTTCCTTCATTTTATGTATTGCCTAGTATGGCAGTTCTCAAAATTTGGTAACAAGACTCCTTTAATTTAAAACATTTTTGATAACACAGGGAACTTTTTTTAAGTGTATTTTATCTATTACTATTACCATGTTAGATATTAAGACTAATAAATTGTAAATATTTATCAGTTCATTCAAAATACCCACAATAAACCTATTTTATAAATCACATTATATTAAAAACAACTATATTTTCTGAAACAAAGAAAATAGTGAGAAGACTCCCATTGTTTTGCATATTTTGATAAATGTCTTTAAGGTCTTTCTTAATAGAAGAAAGTTGGATTCTCATATCTACTCCTGCATTCAATTAGTTATGATTTTACTTTGGTTGAAATAGATAAAAGAATATCCTACCTCATACAAATACACACAAATGTGTATGTATATATGTATATATGGTATATTTGCATCTATACAGACACATACATATGTACTTTAAAAATACAATTTATAAAATGAGTACTTTAATAGACACATAACATCTTATCATTACTCTGATAAGAGTTTTTACCTCACTGACCTCCTGAAAGAATCTCAGGGACGTCCAGGTATCATTATACTATATTTTGAGAAGACCTATGGGATTCCATTGGTGCAGGAAAAATTCCTGATCCAATGATGAATAATATTAATAATAATAGTGGTGGTGGTAGTAGTAGTAGTAGTAGTAGTAGTAGTAGTAGTAGTAGTAGTAGTAGTAGTAGTAGTAGTAGTAGTAGCTCTAATTATGTGAGTTGAGAAAATGGATTTTTAAAACTAGCTTAAAAATCTGAAAGATCTAAGTTCAAGTCTCAACACTGACACATGCTGACTATGTGAGCCTGGTTAAGTGGCTGAATGAATTATGGGAAATAACTGCAATGGAATACTACTGAAAGAAATAACAATATAAATGTAAAGAAATGTGTATAAATTATATTTGGCAAGCAGAACTAGAAGAACAATATATACACTGACTCTATTAATGTGAACAAAAATGATATGAGAAATCAGTTGATCATATGCAATGACCAGACAGTCTCTAAGAGCAGTTGAAAGACATTTTCTTCCTCTCTGTAGAGAGGTTTGATTGGGAGATTGTCTATGGTTGTGGAGCATTATATATGCACTCTGTTGCTATCTGTGTGGTGCTGTTTTCTTTCATGGTTTTTCTTTATTACAAGTATGAGTTCAGTGGGGGATAAAAGAGGGTATATTGGAAAATTATTCAGGTACAGAAACAAAAATCATCAATAAAGCTTAAAACAAAAGGCATCTAATGGGACAGTTTACAGGAAATGTTTGTCAACTTCCCCTTGCTCACACTCCCTTTCATTATTAACATTTAATTCAAAGTTTTCAATGCATCAAGCCTGGAAAGTTCATCATATAAATTAAAGGCCAAAGAAATACTGAAAACTCTGCTCAGTGCCCCAGTGAATGTGTTAGGGAGAAATGTGATTAGAAAAGTGATAGAGTTAAACAGGGCATTATGCAGACTCTTCATGTGTTATTGATTTTGATTGAGTAGGGGGTAAGGAGTTGTGCTATCTTGAATGATAATGATTCTGAAATCACATGCGACTTAAGACTTTTTTTTTAACTTACATTGTCTCTGATGTGGATATTACTTTCAAAGGTATTTTGCCTTTTATTACCTAAACTTTCTAGGAGAAATCAATGTAGTTGTTTTGAAGGTGACAAGTGGCATATGAATAAAGCCAATGATTGTAAGTGCAGGAAAACAAATCCTGGGAAGAACCAATTAGAAGTTGTTCCTGATAAATTCTTAGAATTCTTAGGAAGAATATAGACTTGAGGTAAGACTTTCCCACCAGTGTTAACCTTTCTTTCAGTGCTTCTTAAGATGGATCATAACTCTTCATATTTATGTTATTTGCTTATGATCATGGAGAGCCCTTAAAGATCTCCAAGTTCTACACCTTTTATTCGATAGAAAGAGAGGACAAAGAAGTCCAGTGAGGAGAAGTGAATTATCCAAAGTCAGTTAGTGGCAGAATCTGGATCTCTTGATTTTGAGCATAGGGAGCTTGGGAAGTGGAAGAATGAGGATTTTATTTAAATCCTGGCCAAAAGTCCAGATTGGACAAAGAGCGAAGGTATGGATCTAGGTACCTGAACCTCTGTGTGTTTGTGAATGCAACTTCAAATTTATCTGTCTGTATTCTTCAATTGATTATAAAAAAACATAGGATTATCCAAAATGTGCAGAATCTCCCAAAGTTCTTCTTCCCTTTCTAGTAATTCTATAAGTAATAAAAAGATGGATATCAGAGTTACAAATCCTGAACATAATAACTATAGTAGGAAGCCTATATAAATTGAGACATGTAAAAGTCATGAAGTGTTCAGAACATCTATATCTGAAGGCTGCTTTCAAAAAGATTGGTATTGGATGCTCCCCTAAGTTGAGAGTGTGATTTCCCCTGAATAGCATTTGCCTTCTGAACACTATAACTTGAGCAATATATAACCTGTCTCAGGTGATCCTTAGAGGATTAAAAGTTAACCCATGCTTGATTACTGCGTGATCTTTGTAAAAATCAGGCTATCACTAGACACTGAACTGTCTCCATTTTGAAGACATAATCCTAAATTTTTAAAATCCTTCTTTCTGGAAAATAAAGGAAAAATCATTTGGGTTGCAGGTGGGAAGGAATTAGCAGAGATGACTGATGCATCTTTAAAAAATCAAATCCAAGCTTTGTGCCCAGAGCTAAAGGAAGGATTTGAAAAGATATACAGCTTCATACCCACGCAGAATGGTTTCAAATCACAGTGCTCATCAGCATCTTCTTAACGACTTGAGTTGATCTATAAATAATAAGCAAATAAAACTCTGAATTGTTATTCACTTTCTCCCTAAGGATATGCCAGCTCAACATATTAGTGTGCCAATGTTTCATGGAAGCACTTTTTCTTACAAATGAAGATATAATAAAAATTTAGTCCCACAAATGGTCAACTGATAAGTGAAATCTTTTCATCAGCCAGCTGGAATGAGGCATTTTTTGAGGGAATAGCACACAGCCCCATCCTGAGGACAGTCAAGATAAGTCGAAAGTGTTTATGAAGAAGTCATTTCTCATTTTCAATTGGATGTAATTGATAGTTTGGAATTTCATTGATTCAGTTGACACTAATTTTGAAGTCATGGTAATGGGGCTACAATACTTGGAATGTTTATGATATAATCAAAGATGGAGTCTTTTCCATCACACATACTCTAGCCCTTCAAACTCCTGAATGTTTTCCACTTGTTTTTAAAGACCAGTAACTTAGAATAGCATATGATTCTGTTTTGCTTGAGATAAATGAAACAGCAATGGGCAATAATCTAGAGTCAGGACCAGGGAGACCAGCCCAAGCCCATTTGTACATTTTCTATCTACAAAGGTTTATCATGCATGCTGCAAGACTGGCCTAAGTGATCTCTTAGTCTTTTCCAATTCTACAATGCAGTGATAGATAGAACTATTACATTTCTATCTCAAATGCTCAGCTATCAATACCATACAAATCAAGACTGGCACTCCAGAAGAAAAAAAAACAGATTTCTTTCATTTGCAGGTCACAAAGGCAAGGGTAGCAGCAAAGAACTCTACTATAAGCCTCTTTACAGAAGCAAAGGTATTAATAAAGGGGAAAATATCCTGGCTGATTGTGGGGAAATCCACACTCCTTATTCAATGACATCTATCACAAGCAACCTATCAAAATAAGACCACAGGAGTTCAGGGATGCTCAATTCCTTACATACAAAATCGAGACTTTCAAGATTGAACCAAAGGAAGACTGAATATGTAGGTCATCATTTATTTTTTTCAAACATGTCACACTCTTTGTGGTCCTCTTTGGGGTTTTCTTGGCAAAGATACTGGAGTGGTTTGCCATTTCCTTCTATAGTTCATTTTATGAATAAGGAAACTGAGGCCAATAGGGTTAAATGACTTGGTCAGGGTCACTAGAAAGAGACTGAGGTCAAATTTAAATTAATTAGGATGAGTCTTACTAACGTCAGGCCTGGTGTTCATTGTACCACTTGGCTACCCACATATATAGGTACTAATAGGGGAAAGGAGTCACTAGCACTACACAGTTGAGACACAATTTATCCGAGACTGCTTTCACTCTTTATGGTGCCAGGAAACCGTTGAATTCTAGCAATAGAAAAAATTTTATTGCTAATGAATCTAATCTTGTCTTCATGGTAGAAAGAAATTAGGGTAGGAAATCATAAGCATGGATAGTGTAAAGATGAAAATGTTCCAAAAGGTTTCCTTCTACTATGCTACAACTATAAGATCAACCAAGAGAATCCTGGCATATTTTCTGAGCTTGTGTAGTTAGGATATTTAAAAGGGAGAAGAAAAAAATGAATGCAACTAGTATATATTGAATAAAGTAGCCATTCATGTTCTAAAAGTTCACAGAAAAATTGTGGTTATTTAGGAACTAGAAGGGCTTAGATGCCCCATAAAGAGAATAGTAAAATTCTTTAAAATGCAGCAGAAGGAAGAATAATGTAGAAAAACAAGGAGAAATGGTTACAAAATCTTCATTTCAATTCAGGATGTCAGAGCATAGAAAAACCATGATCTGGGAGTATAGAACATGCTAGCAACCTGGACCCAGTGCAGGAGGCAAAGCTATACCAGTATCTAGCTCAGGTTGCAAGCAGCCCTTGCCAGAGGCAGAGCTGGAGAGAGGGCTGGGCTTACGTCCAGGAAGCCTGCACCTGAGCTACTGTTAGAGTTAGGCCAGCTTTCAGAGAGTTTACTGGCCAGGCAGTCCTGCCTGAGCCAGAAGAGAAGACAGATCAGACCAGCACTTAGGGCAGGGCCCAGGTAGCCCAAGAGACAGCAGGATACAGAGCCAAACAATTACCTAGACAGGAAAGGACAGGAAGCTCCCTTCCCATCCAGAGAAAGAGCCAAAACAATGAGAAAGCAGAGGCCAGGCAATGGGGATTAAATTGAGGGGAAGAAGGGCCAGATGGATCCCAGAACCTAGGAAGTTAATGAGCACAGTAGTAGAAAGAACCAAGGAAGCACCTGGGGAGCAAAGGATCTAGATTTTTGTAGACTTGTTAAAAGTATAATTGAAACCATATATCAGGAGAGCAGAGGGAAGCCCATGTGTTTTCTTTTTTCAACATGGCTAATATGGGAATATTTTTGCATGACTTCACATATATAATTGACATTATAGTTCTTGCCTTCTTAAGGAGGAGAGTAAGGCATGAGGGAAGGAGAGAACTCAGAACTTGAATTTTTTTTAAAAATGAATGTTAAAATAATTTTATATGTAATTGGGAAATATTTGAGAAAATAAAACATATATTGAAACATAAAAATAAATGTTTGTTTAATTTTCCTACAAAATGTAATGTTATATAAAAGAGGGAAGGTGAAAATACAGGAGGAAACAATGAGATTAGCTTCAGAAAGATGATGGGGAAAGTTATCTAAAAATTGGATTCCTTCAGTTAAAATAAAATAAAAATATTGGCAGAATAAAACCAGAAAAAAAGGAAAATATCTAAAAATATTAACATTGAAATATAGTTCAAAGAGAGAGAATCTATAGGTCATTAGTTTACCTCACCCTTCTCACTGCCACCAAATGCCAGGATATCATATTTCAAGAATCATCAATGAAAACTTCCCGGAACTTTTAGAACCAGAGGAATGATACTATATCTGGCTATAGTCAGGTTCAGACTTTGTGACCATAAATGTAACTCTTCCTTGCTCTTGATGTGACTAGGGTTGCCTGCATATGCATTTAACACTAATATTGAAACTAAGTCATTATCTGAGGTGCCCTTGCAGTTTTGCACAGCTAGTTGTCCTTAGTTTCAAATATTTATATTTTGCCTTTTGAAATTATATATTTCAAGATCTCCTTTTCCTTTAAATTAGTTACTACCAAGTCATGTAGGATCCAAGTCATAATTCATTGGTTCTTTGACTCTTAATGTATACCAGATTACAATATTTTTTAAGCTGAATACTCTGGATTTTGGCAACTACATTTATGTTGTTTCTTTCTGAAGGTTGTATTGCACAACTATATAATCCCATAGGGAGAAAACAGACCTTTAATAAAATAATGAAGGGGGCAGCTGGATAGCTTAGTGGGTTGAGAGCCAGACCTAGAGACGGGAGGTCCTAGGTTCAAATCTGACCTCAGACACTTCCCAGCTGTGTGACCCTGGGCAAGTCAATTGACCCCCATTGCCTACCCTTACCACTCTTCTGCCTTGGAGTCAATACAAAGTATTGACTCCAAGAAAGAAGGTAAGGGTTTTCAAAAATAAAATTAAAAAAAAATGGACTTCAACATTTTCTTAATGAAAAGACCAGAGCTAAGCATAAGCTTTGAAATGCAAACAAAAGGATCAAGAGAAAACTAGAAATGTTAGCACCTTCGCAAATTTGGAAGGAACTATATAGTGATGAAGTGCTTATATTCTAATAGAAAGAAGAAAAAAGTAGTCCCTGATCAAGAGATGAACAGAGAAAATATTTTATTCTTGAATACTGCATAGATAATGAATCAATATCATTACTTTGTATTTATGCAATGAGTGGAACAAAGAACACTAAAATAAAAATGATTGAATCATAGGGAAAATAATAAAACTATATCATCTAGGCCTCAATATACTCTTATTAGACCTAAACATATCTAAAAAAAGGAAGAACCTCATTAGGGATTTAAAGTAGTAAAATATGATAGGTAGATTTCTGTTAATTATTAATGGAAGTAGATAAGAATATATTAATTTCTCAGCTATGTATGGCATCATTAAAAAAACTGACCAGGTATTATGGCAGAAAGATGTCACCAATAAATGAAAAAAATCAGGATAAAACTCATCCTTTGCTAACCAAAATGAAATGGATATATAATAAAAAGGTATTTTTAAAAGAATAAATATTAAATAGAAAATAAATAACTGAACACTAAAGATTTGGTTGATCAAAGAACAAAGAAAGAAAGGAAATTTCATCAGAGAAATAATAGCAATGAGACAAGAGAAACTTCTGGTTATGTAGGCATAGAATTTCTTATGAGAAAAAGCCTCTCTTTAAACACTTGGATAAAAAAAATAAGGAGAAATAAATCAATGAATTTGACAATGCAACCAAAAAAAGGAAATGATTAAGGAAATTAGGAGCTTCCTATTTAAAAAATAACAAATAGACAAATAGCTAGTCTGATTAAAAACCAAGAGCAAGGAAAATCAACTTGTTAATATAAAAATACAAAAAAAATTCACAAAACTGAAGTGATAGTTAAAGGAATTTATTAGAAAATATTTTGCATAACTCATTTCTTTCCCATTTTCCTCTACCACTCATTTCAATTTTAAAAACATTTTTCTAGTAAAAATTCTTTCTTTAACTACTCTAAGAATTCTTAATAGGCTTATAATTTTATACTTTTTTCTTTGAGGCTTTGCTTGTACATATTTTCAAATCATTGTCTTCTGTGTTTATGTCTTGAGGTTCTCTTTCACCAAAGTAGTTTTATGGTTAGGTTCTTTTTCATTTACTCATTATGAGGAAAAATACCTGAAAGATCTTAAGAACTCTGTTAAATTCAATGATGAGTTCCAGTTGCAAGGGTTCTATGATAAAATATAGTAGCTTCTTCACTATCTCCTGAAAAAGAAGAGATCAATTCAAACGGCAGAATAAAATATACTTTGAGACATTATATATGTGGCACTTTGTTTTACTTAACAACAGTAGCAACAACAACATTAAAAATAGTTAAAATTGAAATAGTTACTACTACTATGTGTCTACTGTGCTAAGTATTTTACAAATATTACCCCATTTCACTACCCCATTCCTCACTAAAGACACTCCTGGAGGCATTATTTTATTTTACAGTTGAGAAAATTGAGGCAAAAAGAGAGTAAGTGATTCACCCAAGGTCATACAGTGTGTATCTTAGGCTAGGTGTGAACTTAGATCTTCCTGAATCCAGGCCCAGAGCTCTATCCATCTTACCACCTAGATACTTGACTATGCATATTTGTTTCAAGGGTTTTGTTTTCCTTTTCAAAATTTTATTTGGAAGTGGGAAGGACAAGGGAAGTAAAATTACTTGCTGTTAAAGAAAAAGAAAGGGAAAGGGAAATTAAACATTTTTAGTTATACAGACCAGAAGGTAGGCCAGAAGAGAAAATCAGAACAGCTTTTAAAGTTATGTATTAAATTTATTTTATATACATGTATATAAAAGAAAATTATACATAATAGATTATATTTAGAGCACACTTATGGTTTTTCTCTTCTACTTTGTACACTAAAATATTTGTTTTATTTTGTGTTTGTTAAGTTGAGGTTGAGCAAGTGGCAGAATCAAGAACGTAAAGGCAAGGACTCACCTGAGCTCTCCCAAATTCCCATCCAAACAACTTTATAACAAAGATTCTACAGAACCAAGAAGACAACAGAGTGAAAGAATTTTATAATACGACTCAGAAGGTTGGCAGGTAATGTCTGTCTCATTGGAATGAAAGTGGAATGCAGTGTAGTCCTACACCCTGGCAAGCCAAAAGCAGACCTTGGGCATGACTGAATCTACTGCTGTACCCTCAAGAGCTCTCAGTCCACAGAGAGTAAAGAGGTTGAACAACTGGAAAGAAGGAGGTTATGAGGGCCTCTTTGTGGGGTACTGGGTGTGGTATTTTGTTGCAATGCCCATACATAGTTCTGAGTTGCAGTCTCAAGGGAATGAGGAACACTAGTAGAAGCAGGGTTCTTGATCACAGTTTCAGTGTAGAAAAGAGTGCTTGTGGTCATTCTCACAACACAGACCAAGAAAGCAGCAACCACATCCTTCCTTATATCAGGGAAAAACTAAAAACTTCTATCTCTCTACCTTTGAAAACAGCAGCACAAAATAATCTAAAGCTTGGCACAATGACCCTTCCATCCTGGGAGAAGAATTCAACTTTAACATAAAGATAAAATTTAAGAAATAAGCTGGAAAAAAATAAACAAATAACAATAGCAAAAAAGAACCTTATATAAAGTTAATACAGTGAAAGGGAAGATCAAAACACAAACTCAGAAGAAGACAATGACACCAAACAGCTACATGCAAAGCCTCAAAGAAAAATATAAATTAGTCTTAATACCCAAAAGAATACTAAGAGAAGCTCAAAAAATAATTTAAAAATCAAATAAGAATGGTAGAGGAAACGTTTCAAAATGACATGAAAGTGATTCAAGAAAATAGTTAAAAAGAGTCAGCAATTTGAAGAAAATAATGCTTTAAAAAGTAGAATATATCAAATGGCAATAGAAGCACAACATTGAAGAAAACAATTTCTTAAAAATTAGATTTGGGCAAAAAGAAGCTAATGACTCCATGAGACATCAAGGAATAATAAAATTAAATTAAAAGTATAAAAAAAGCGAGAAAATGATGGAACATCACCAGAAAAACAATTGATCTGGAAACTAGATTGAGGAGAGAATATTTAAAATTATTCAACTATATGAAAGCCATGATTTTTAAAAAACCATCCCTAGACACCTTATTTCAAAAAATCATCTAACATACTAGAAGCAGAGAATAAAATGGAAATTGAAAGAATAAACTGATCATCTTCTGTAATTAATCTCCAAATGAAAACTTCCAGGAATATTATAACCAAATTTCAGAGTTTCCAGGTCTAGAAGAAAATACTTCAAGCAGTCAGAAAAAAATAATTCAAAAAATCATGTAACTACAGCCACAATAACAAAAGATTTAGCAGCTTCTACATTAAAAGATCAGAAGGATTGGACTATGATATTCTGGAGGACAAAACAGTTAGGAATATAACACAAACTAACTTAACCAGGAATAGAAAACTTTGGGATAAAATGGATATTGAATTAAGTTGAAGACTTAAAAGTATTTATGATGAAAATACCAGAACTGAATAGAAATTTTGACTTTCAAATTCAAGACTCAGTAGGGAGATGAAAAGGCAAAGTGGCAAGAGAAACCATAAGGGATTCAATAAGTTTAAACTGTTTGCATTCTTAAATGAGATGACAATATTTGTAATTCCCAAGAATTTTATATTATTAAGGCAGTTCAAAGAAGTATAGCTAGACAGAAAGCATTTCTGTGAGTTGACTGTAATGGAATGAGAGCAAAAATAAAATTATAGGATAAGAAAGGGTGATATACTGGAAAAATTAGATGGAGAGATGTAGAACTGGGTAAAAGATTCCACATTAAAAGAGTTATAAAAGAGGTTTTGAAAGCAGAGGGGGGGGAATGGAAAATGGAGGAGTTGGCAGACAATTTTAACTTTACTCTCATTGTTTGTAATTGTTTCAAAGAAGGAATAATATAACACATTCTGTTGGGTATAGAAATCTTATTCTACTGGGAAGTAGGAGGGGAAAGGAAAGATAGAATGGGGACAGTGCTTATAGAAGGTAGGGTGGATTGGTGTAGGTTATGGTAAGAAGTAAAACCCTTTTTTTCATTTTTTTTTATTTCTAGATTACATGTCAATATAATTTTTGCTATTTTTCTAACATTTTAAAATCCATATGTTCTCCCAACCCCTAACTCCTAATTTCTCCCTAAGAAGTCGGTTTAAATAATGTAGGTACATATGCCATATAATATACATTTTTCTTTTCATCATGTTGTGAAATAAGGCATTTGTTGCTTACGGTAGAAAAATTTTATGGAGGAAATAAAGTGAAGGATGGTATGTTTCAAATTGCAATTAGTCTTATTCCTTCTATGGCACTGTATATTCTTTTTCATCATGAATCCCTTAAAGTTGTCCTGGATCCTTGCCTTGTTAATAATAGTTGTCATTCACAGTCGATCATCATATATTAATGCTATTACTATGTACAGTCCTGGTTTGGTTCTGCTCCCATCACTTTTCATCACTTCCATCACTCCATATAAATATTTCCATGATTTTTTTGATCATCTTATTTGTCATTTTTTATGGTACAATATTATTCCATTAGAATCATAAACCACAACCTGTTTAGCCATTCAGTTTCCAGTTCTTTGCCACCACAAAAAAGAGTTGCTATAAACCTTTTAGAACATATTGTTTCTTTTATGTTTTCCTTCATTTAAAAAAATTATTAAATTTTCCCCAGTTGCGTAGAAGAACAATTTTTAACGTTTGTTTTCTGATATTTTGAAATCCAATATAACTGAATATACTCTTTGACCTAGCAATAATACTACTAGATCTTATCACAAAGAGATTTTTTAAGGTAAAGGATCTATGTGAACAACAATATTTATAACAGTAGCTTTTTTTGGGGTAGCAAAGAATTAGAAATTGAGGGTATTCTCATCAATTGAAGAAGGATCGAAAAGTTGTAGCATATGATTGCCGTGGAATACTATTATACTATAAGAAACAACAAAAAGTATGCTTTCAGAAAAATCTAAGTAGACATCTATTAATTGATGTACAATGAAGTAAGCACCACCAGGAGTATATGGTGCACAGTAACAGCAATAGACAACCAAAATCAACTATGAATGACTTAGCTATTTTCAGTAACAAAATGATCCAAGACAATTTTGAGGAACTTATGATGAAAAAATGCTACCCACTTCCAGAGAAAAAGGGAGGAATGGAAGGAAGGAAGGAAGGAAGGAAGGAAGGAAGGAAGGAAGGAAGGAAGGAAGGAAGGAAGGAAGGAAGGAA
>NC_058131.1:622650878-622735612 GCF_016433145.1 Gracilinanus agilis
AAAGAAAGAAAGAAAGAAAGAAAGAAAGAAAGAAAGAAAGAAAGAAAGAAAGAAAGAAAGAAAGAAAGAAAGAAAGAAAAGGAGGAAGGAAGGAAGGAAGGAAGAAACAAAAAGAAAGGAAAGAAGGAAGGAAGAAACAAAGAAACAAAAAGAAAGAAAAAAAGAAAAAAGAGTGAGCAGAATACATAGTCTTATATTAATTTCCAAAGCAAGACAGCCTCATGGGCCACTTAGCTAACTTTTTATACATTTATTTCCTAATGGCAAATTCCACAAGGTTCTTGTCTCACTAATAAGGTGTTTAGTAATGCTGCTGCTGCTCACTTCTGGAAAGAACTTTATAATTTTCATAGTACTTACCACCTTCCTCAATAACTCTTTGATGTCGGCAGTGTAATTATTTTTATGCTTATTTTATAGATATTATTCAGCATGTAGAAATAATTTGTTTTAGAACACAACAATCTCTAACTTGAACCCAAGTCTTATAACCATACCATGTATCATTTAGTTGTCTCCCTTACTCCTTATACTTGGAATAATGTTCCCCTCTTCACCTTCACTTCTTTGTCTCCCAATCTCTTTTAAGTTTCAACTTAAATCCTACTTTCTGTAAGAAAAAAGACTGCTTATCTACTAAAGTATTCCCCACTGAGATTACTTTTCATCTACCCTGCCTGTATCTCCAATTTACTGAGTTATTTTCATGTTTGTTTCCCTTATTAGAATTTGAGCAACTTGAGAAGGGGCACTGTTTTTTTTCTGCTGAATTCCCAGGATGTGGAACAAAATCAATGCGTGTTGACTAACTTTCTACAACACCAAAATATATGAAATTACAAGTGAATGCTAAGTAACTAAGAGTAAAATGAACAAAATATCATTCAAGTACATTGGATCTAAATTAGTAGCTTATATTATGTTGATATTTAAAGTTGGTTAGAGAGTTCTAGTCCCTCAGTTCAACAAGTTTTCTAGACACAGCTGGAAGAATAATAAGCCAGAGGAATTATCTGCACCGTGGACAGAAAATTGCATTACTTCATTTGTTTCTATAGCAACGGATCTTAGAACTGGCTAAAGCTTTGTTGCTAGATATTGAATAAACTTGTTAAAACTAATATATTAAAATTGAATTTTAGTCTTACCTGTGTATCAGTGAATGACGAAACTAGTGATTTTTATGATAACTTGTTGGTCCTATGGCATTTTGTGGTTTTAGGGCCTTGGCATTTTTCCAATGTTGAAAAGTCTCTGCTCATCTACATTTAAATCTCAGTCTAATGCTACACTATTTAAAAAGTGAAAATTTCAGTAAATGTTTAGATTTCCTTGACTACACAATATCCAGTCATAAGTTGACTAAGTTTTTCTTCCCTAGACTGACTTTTGACTTTTCTGGCAAAGCCTTTTCACAATGGAAAAGCACCAAGAAGCTCCAGAATTGTTACAGAAGAGTAATCAAGGAACCAAGAAAAAATATAAAAGAAATAAGGACAGAAGTTGAAACTCTGATGGAAAAAAATAGCAAAACTAACCAAAGAATGGAATTTAGAACAGAAGGCAGAAAACCACAAATGGAGTCACAAAGAATTGGACACAACTGAAACAACTCAATAACAAAACAAAAATCTTTTCTTAAAGGTACAGATTCTCCCCAAAAGAAAGTTACAAAAATTGAAGCACAATAATGTAAAAATAAAAGGAAGATAATGAAACTCCTTTTTAAAATGAAGATTAGAAAAATATATTAGCTACACAAAGCAAAATAAAAACTGAACTGGAGGATAGTACATTGTAAGATAATCTAAGGTTTATGAATGTTCCAGATTTTTGACAAAGTGGGAATATCACGTGCTATGAAATGTTGACCATTATATTACTCTACTCAATAACATCCAGTGACTTCTTATGACCTCTAGGACATATATAAAATCCTCTATATGGTATTAAAATCTTTTATAATCTGTTCCCCTCCACCTTTCCAGGCTTCTTATACCTTACACCCAACTTCCTCCACACATGCATACATATTCTACCATTTAGTGACACTGACCTTCTTGCTTTTCCTTGAACATTATTCTATATATCCCACTCCAGGCATTTTTGCTGGTTGTACCAGAATGCTCTCCATCCTCATCTCTACTTCCTGTTTCCCTGACTTTCTTCAAATCTTTGCTAAAATCTCACCTTCAAAGATAGGAAGAGAAAAAGTGAAAGAATCTTCTACAAAGCAATTCTAGCAGAAAAATAACAATTATCAAATGCTACTGATTAAATATGTATATATAAAGTATGTAGAAAATTGACACATATAAAATCAAGAGCCATTCTCAAATAGATAAGGGGTCAAAATAGTTTTTGAAGAAAAATTACAAGCTGTGAACGGTCTTGTGCAAAAACCAATAACAAATCAGTAATATCAGGGAAGTGAAAATTAAAATAACTCTGATGTTTCACCTTATACCATGCAGATTAGAAAAGATAATGAAGAGAAAAATAAATATGGGAAGTCATGAATACCAGTTCAATGTGTAACTGTAAAATAGCCCAATCATCCTGGAAATGATTTAGAAATTAGAGTTAGCTTACAGAAACTACAGAATGAATAAACTATTAATTCATATCATCAGCTTTTTCACAACTTATATAGTCTTAGAGCATTACCTGGAACACTGAAAGGTTAAATAGTTTGCCCAGGATCACACAGCCAGTATACATTAGAGGACCTCTTCCTGACTCTGACGTCAGTTTTCTATTTACTGTGGTGCTTTCTTGAAATTATTCAAGAACAATGACTAACTTCTCTATGTCTTTTGACCTACCAATCCATTACCGTCTATATAATCCCAAGAAAGTCAAAGATGGAAACAAAGATCTAATGTATACCAAGATATTAATAGCAACATTATTTGTGATAAGAAAGAAATGATGTGGTTGCCCATTATTTAGTTTTAGCTGAAAATACTTGTTATATAAAAGCAATGGAGTGTTTTTTTATGCAGTTATAAAGAACAAATATTGGGAATTCAGGAAAATGAGAAGATTTGTATGAACTGATACAGAATCAAATAAACAGAACCACAAGAACAGTATATGTTTTAATTGCAAAATTAAAACTTTAAGTTATACATTATGTGTGTTGTACAAGTTCTGGGCATCTGCATGATCTATCTAGATGTGGATAGATAAAAGGAGTCATTAATAGATATCTCTAGAGTCTCCTCTACACACAATTTTCCAAATGAGATTTTGATTCCTTCTGGGAGAAGAAGCAAGTGGTTGCCACTTTACTGCTGACCATTGGTCTCCTCGGAATAAGGAAAATTCACACCATAATTATATCTATCTGACCCCAAACTATTGTTAGACTAGAGGCAGTAATTTTTAGGTTCAAGCTGCATTCCTCATTGCTATCCCTTAATAAGATTGCCCCAAGGTAAGAATCAAAGGATTGATTCCTTTCCCATCAAATTCCAGTTACACAAAAATATACATGTAGTCAATAAAAAAAAAAAAAAACTATTTATCAAGCAGATAGGAAACAGAAGTAAGAGAAGTTATAAAAGTAAAATTATACTAGACAATAAGTAAATAAGACATAAAATAGAAATAAAATAAAAAAGACAAAAATAAAAATAAGACAAAAAGTAAATGAGATTTTCTAATAGGAGCAAGTTTTCTCTGCTCAAGCAAGAAAGATAGTTCCAAATATCACTTAAAAGGGAATTCCCAAAGTTTTTCTCTCCCTTTAGAGATGCCTCCCTGAAGATAATCAGAAACTGTATTTTCTTTATCAGAACTGGAAGCCAGAAGACCAAGATTCTTTTCTCCTAAGCCCTCAGCAATTGTGTGTTTCATGTAGGCACTGAGCATCACGCAGACACGTCTACAAACTTGGAAAGTTTTATGCAACCAAGCTGGATTCCCTGATTCAAAAGAAATTCTCACTTCAAGACAATAAATTATATATACATTTGCATGCATATATATGAGTATGTATTTATATACATAAAGACATATGTATATGTAACTGTATGCATATTTATGTATAACTATATCCTCTTTAATTATTTTTTCTTACAGATGTGAGGAACACTTCCCAGACCCAAGAAAAGTCAAAAGGAGCATATTATATTCAAAATTGAACAGAAAAATTCTATTGTATGTGAAATCATGAATCTTCTATGTTAAGCTTGTTTTTTTTTAAAAAAAGTATAAAAATATTCAACATTTTACTTTCACAGCTGTCCTGTTTACATTTTCTTCTGAACACAGAAAAAACATTTTCTTCTATGTATTGAAAACATGGTTCAATAAACCTTTCTTGTTCCTTCTTTTTCTTTTAATGGCAACACTATTACTAGTTGCTCTTTCCCCCTTCTGAAATAAAGGAGAAAAATTTGATTGCAGTACTGGCTTTTCTGTATATGCGTTTTATATTCATGATTGTTTTGGTAACAAATAAGTTAGTCTACCAAAACATCCACACATTTCCTATTTCCCAAAATGTGTATTTCATTCCTAGTCCTTAGCCCATTGCCTCTCTCTTAGGAGGTGGGAAGCATACTTCATTGTCACACCTCTGGAATGATAGTTGGTTAGTCTGTCCCCATTGTTTCTGTTTGCCACACTATTGTTGCATAAATTGTATATCTGGTTTTGCTCATTTTTTTGTTCAATAGTTCATTCCACTTTTCCACTCCATTGTTTTCCCAGGTTTCTCTGAAACTACTTTATGTCAATACTTTCTGTGAAATAATATCTCATTACAATTATGTACCAAAATTGGTTCAGATATTTCTCAATTTGTTGGCACTTCATTTGTTTCCAGTTCTTTGCTATAACAAAAATATAAATATTTTTAATTTAAATATAAGTCTAACCATGAGCAATTACTAACTCTTAACTTATTCTGCATTGACTTGAAGAATACTTTTACTTGTATTCATATAGTTTGCCCTGTGACTTGGTAGTTAGACACAGATTTTATATATTTTATAGTTATTTTTAGATGTTTCTCTTTCTATCTTTTCCTGTGGGATTTTCTTAATAATATACAAAAATGTTGATATGGGTTAATTTTATATTATGCTAGTCTACTGAAGTTAATCATTTCAAATAATTTTATTAACTCTAGACTTCTTTGTAAATTAAAAAGTAAATACGCCTAAGTATAAAAGTGTCATCAAAAAGGTGATTCACCACCATAGAGGAATTGGCAGAGTTTGAATGCAGATTGAAGAATACCATTCTTCAATTTATTTCCTCTGAATTTTTCTCTAGTGTAAGCAACATATATCTTTTTTATAACATGATGAATTGGGAAATACGTATTATATGATAATATACATACAATCTACATCATATCACATGCTTTCTTGGGGTGGGCAAGGGATGAGAGGGTGAGAGAGAACATAGAAAAATGAAAGAAAAAATATTAAAAATTATAACGTAATTAATTGACATAATTTCTGGGGAAAGTATGAATTTCATTTCATCTACTTAACCTGAACTGTCAAATTCTTTTTCTTGACTTGTGTAATGCGGGGTTGCATTACACTTATTGATACACTTCTAGCATGGTGGTAAATAATAGTGATGATAATGGATATCCTTTTTTTACTCTGATCTATTTTAAAGTCCTTTATTTATATTTATTACATATACTTTTGGCTTTTATTTTAGGACGATGGTATTTAGCATATTCGGGAAATATCCATTAATTCCTATGTGTTTAATTATTTTTAAAAGAAATAGATGTTATATTTTATCAAAACCTTTTTCTATACTTATTGATACGTGGTTTTGAATGGTGTATGTTATTAATATGGTGATTATGTATATAATTTTCTTCATGCTAAACGAATCTTCTTTGCTGGTCAAAATCTTATCTGTTTATAATGGAAAGGAGGCATTTTTAATGATTTGCTTTAATCTCTTTCATTTAATTAGCCTTTGGTGTTGATATTTATTCACATCTCATTTACAAATTTGACTTCATAGATATCACTGAGATAACTTCTAGGTAGATAAATAAGTGATGAGGTAGTGGTAAAGGAAGGTAGAAAACTATTAAAATGTAGTATATGTATATAATTGTTTGTGTTCTCCCCAAGAAGACAGAGCAAAGAGGTAATGAGTAAAAATTATAAGAAGGTAGATTTAGTTTCATATGGGGAAAAATTCTTCATTATTAGAGGTATATAAAGTGAAATAAAGGTGCTTCAGGAAGTAGTAGATTTTCTCCTCATTGAAGATTTTTTTAGCAAAGTCTAGATGATAAATCTTTAGGGCATGTCGTAAAAGGACACAGTGGTGATACCTTTAAGTCAATGAATATACAAGTTTCATTGGCATTTTTGTTTCAATTCTGAATAGTTTTCTGTAACACTTGAACCAATTCATAGCTCCACTAAAAAAGCATCAGTATTAATGTTTCCCCAAAGCCTCTCCAAAGTTCGTGATTTCCAATTTTTGTCAGCACTGACAATTTGATAGGTATAAGGTGAAAATTCAGAGTTGTTTAACTTCCAACTTTTTTCTTATTATTAATGATTAGAATATGTTTGTTGGAAACTGCCTATTTGTATACATTGACTAATTATCTGTTGATGAATTGTTTATACATTTGTATCAATTATTTATATATATTGGATATCAAAACTATGTCAGAGATATTTGCTTCAAATATTTTTCCCAATTAAATGTCTTTCTTCTAACTTGTAGCTATAATTATTTTGTTCCTACATAATATTGTTAATTCTATGTTACAGAAAATTTCCATTTTATCTCGTATGATCACTTCTATGTCTTGCCTAGTTAATAATTCTTCTCCCCTTACCCATGGTTCACCAGGCACCTCCATTCATTTTTATAAATGATATAACTTTTTATATTTAGATTACATCTCTTTACACACAATTTCTCTTAAGACTTAGTGCATGCCAGAAGTTAATGTGTCTTTTGAATGAGAAATCAATCTGGAGCAGGAGTTTTCTTAGAGGGCCAAGTTCAGAGAAAAGAATTATGAGGACTTAGCTTCAATTTTCCAAGGATATAGAATTCTATGTCCATCTAGGAGAGTAAGTGAAAACAATAGTTCAACAAAGGTAAAGTGAGGTACAGCAACCCTGCTAAGTTGATTTCCTTAAACAAGAGGAAATAGATCAAGGGTGAGGGGAGGAAGAGAGAAAGGGAAGAGAAAAAAGTAGGTAGTTCCTCTGGTTACCAGTACATGAAGCTATGGAAATTTCAAGAGGATGATTACAAAGATTCAAAATCTAAAACTTAAGAAGTCATAGGTTGGGAATCCCAAAGAAGAAACTTCTTAGTAACAGATGAAAACTTTCCAGCTCCAGAAAAGTGGGCTAGGATGAAAATATCATGAGAATTCTAAGTAAAGAATAGAGGTTCTGTGTTCCCACACTGTGATGAGAGAAGTTTAGGGTACATGTTCGGAAAAGTTAAGACATTTACCTGTTCTTTCCATGCAAAAGAACATGATTATTCGGAAATTCAAGATAACATAAGAAATTTAAGAACAAGAAGAGGACATCATTGGTCAAGTTCTATGCTAACTGCTATAAATCAGAAATGGTACCATGATGTGCCATCTAACAGAGAGATAATATCAGTTTTCTGTTCCAAAGATTCTATTTCACGGAGTCACACGTGTTTTGGAAGTGTTTGATACTGGAGAAAAAAAGTTTGATATACTTAGTACTGTAATAGTCCAAGTGAGTATGAAGAACTAATGCAGAATGACAGTAGTATTAATAAAGGAAGGAGATGGCTATGGGACATTGTGAAGGCGGAAATAAAAAGATTCATTAGGAACATTTTCTACTCAAGGAGACCCAAATAAAGGGCAAAGGGGAAAGACACAATTATCCTTTGTTCTGTGACAAAACTCAGAATTTCAGTAAATTCTATATTCAATCATCAACCTTCTCCTCCACCCCCCACGCACGTACACATAAATATCCCTCTTTTTGTTTCAGGCAGTGATTTTCAGAGCAAGCTTTCACCATAAAACAGTAGAATATAATGGGGAAAACAATTTGCAATGAGTCATAAAGAAAAAAGGCAAACCATTTTAGAATTGCCAAGAACTTTAGACAGTGAACATGAGTTAGCTTGCCTCTTTAATGATTAGATTTATAGACTTTTAAGAGTGCGGATAGGGAATGGAGGAAAAGCAGGAGTGAGATGCCGAGGAAACTTCATTGATTGCTGGAAGTTTAGATGCAACTATACTAGTATTTGTTTTATTAATTTTTTCTTCAAAAAATAAAATCCATAAATTTTTATTTTTCAGACCCTCTCTAATCTGGCCACATTCAAAATATCCAACATTGTTCTGCACTTAGCTCCAACATATACTTTCCATTTAGGTCAAGTTATGGGTCATGATTTTTCTAACTTTTGTTACAATTGGATCCTGGCCTGGAATTTTCTCTTTCTTTTGCTTCCTAGTCAAATTCTCCTAGTCATTATTCAAGGATTAATTTAAGTACCATCTCCTGTAGCAATCCTGGTGCCACTCATTATCATCTTTTCTTTTTCTGAACTCCTAATGAAATTATACATAGTACCAAAGAATCTTTATTATTCTTTGATTGTTTCATATATATCTATCTGTTTTACTCTTCTAGACTGTATACTTCTTGAGAACAGGTATGATGTCTTATAAATCTTAATATATCTCATACTTCTAGGACAGTACTAAGCACATAGTGCTGAAGGTTCATAATTTAAGGCTCCAGCCTATCTTATTATATTTCAAAGCCCTCTTCTTAACAATACAGACAAAATAAATTCCTCACTATTTCTCAATCCTCTTATACTTTTCATCTTGCATACTTTTAGTTTATAATGAATGTTTAAAAATTCCTGTCTCCACCATTGACCATCTATTTCTCAAGGTTCAACTCACAAGCCATATCTTCCATAAAGTTCCCTGATTTATTCCAACTAGAAGTGACCCATCTCCATTGTTGATCACATAGTACTTATGCACTTATTAGATTACAGATGGCATTCCATTTGTGTGCTCATATATCTTATTTCTACCTGATAAATTGTAAGATCTTTCATGACAGGAATAATTTTTTAATTTATCTCTGCCCTTTTCAGATCCTAATCTAGTGTTTTGCATAATGTAAGTACTCAATAAACATTTATTGATTTTTCAATAATTAATAATCAATGAGAGGTAAGCTAAGTCAATATAATAAAAAAAATTTCACTTACATCAATTTACTTATTCAGTGCCATACCAATCAAATTTCCAGAGGATTACATTATGGAGCTAGGGAAAAAAAAACAATAACAAATTTCATCTAGAGGGACAAAAGGTCAGGAAACTCAAGAGAAATTGGAATAAAAAGGATCAGGCAGTACAAAATCTCAAACTATTCTACAAAGAATTAATCACAAAAACAACTTGGTATAGTTAGAAGAGAGGTCAATTAATGGAATATTAGATACATAACACATAGAAGCAAATAAGCATAGTAGCCTAGTGTTTAATGAATCCCCAAATCCCTGCTACTGAGTTAAGAACTCTCAAGAATTATTTGACAAAAATTGCTTGAAAGCTGGAAAGAAATTGGGCAAAAATATGGTATAGACCAACATTTCACATTACACCAAAATAAAGGTATCTTCAAAAGGGCGATACCATAAACAAATTAGAGAAGCAAGAAATGACCTTTTACATATATGAATAATTGAAAAAATCATTATCAAAGGAAGAGAATATTATAGAAAATAAACAATTTTAATTACATCAAATTAAAAAATATTTTGCTAAAAAACCCAATGCAACTAAAATCATAAGGGAAGCAAGGAACTGGGAAATATTCTTTGGAGCAATTTGCTATGATATGGGTCTCATTTTCAAGATATGAAAGGAACTGATTCAAGTATGTAACAATAAGATCTATTCAACAATTAATAGATGGTCAAACAATATCAATCAGCAATTGTTTTCTTAATCTCAAAGATATCAAAAGTCACATAAAAATTGCCAACCACCAATAATTAGAGAAATACAAATTAAAGAAATTCTCAGCTTCCACCTCACACCCATCAGATTGGAAAAGATGGCAAAAAAGAAAAATGATTAATGCTGGGGGACTATAGGAAAATAAATACATTAATTAACCATTGGTAGAACTATATACTAGTTAAGTCATTCTGAAAAACAATTTGAACCTATGCTCAAAAGTTATTGAATTGTGCATTCACTCCCTTTGGTCCAGCAATATCACTACTAGACCTATACTGCAAAGAAATTAATGGTGGGGGTATTAAATAGTAAACTTTCTTCAGAGTCAGGAATATGTGAATTCAAATTCTTGTGACATGAACAATCTGTGTGAACAGGGAAGGTAAATTGCTTAATCTCTCCATACCTAGGCAATTCCTTTAAGATTATAAATTGTAAAGCAGGAACTAATTTGCATTGGCAGAAAGAGTTTATTTACAGGGAATTCTGTATATCAAAGAGATCCCAAAGTTTTTTTAAAAGAAACACCAATATGTTTACTAGCAAAAGTCCATATCTGATAGTTGGCCTATTGTATCCAAAATGAAAACATACAAACTTCTTCATAAACTCCTAAGTAAAATCTGATCATAGCCCTGAATTATTTCTCCTTGTTCAGATTCCAAGTGAAAGGCTATGAAATTCCATCAAGTTGCATATATATATATATATATATATATACACATAGATAGATAGATAGATAGATATACATATATATACATGTATATATAGATATAGACATATACGTTAGCTGTTTGTGTGAATGCCTGACAGGTGAGATATTCAGTACCTAATTAGTGAGAAAGGATTTGCTGTTTTTAACTTTTCAAACTGATCTTGCGTGAACAAGAACTTGTTAACCCATTTGGTTTAGAAACATCAACATGTCTAGTTAAACTAAGAAGGTACCACCTCCAGGAAACGAACATTGCTACAGAGGCTGCCTAATCAGGCGAAACCCTGAAAATATTTCTGTGAATGAATTCATGTCTCAATTCTGAGGGCTGGATTTTTGGGAAAAGACCTAGCAGTTCTTTCTGTTGCCAAAGCATAAGAGAAACTCCTTTGACTGGAACTGGTAGAAAAAAGGCCAACCCATTCCAGAATGGAATGATAGTGTTCTCCACACAAGGAGATGCACAATTCTTCTCTAAAATGCTGAGTTCATATTGTGAGATTTTAAATCTAGGATTAATAGCATTTTAATCTCATTCCTCCTATCTGAGAATTTGTGAATATCTATATTTGGTAGCTTATAAATTTGTATTTCGGTATTAATAGACCATTGCTCTCATTTATGCAATATTTTAGTAACCAAAAATGGGGTCATCTTTGAAGAAATTAAATTAAATTCCACAAATATTTAATATATAATATAATTTTTATTATTATATTACATACAATATAATATAATAGTATACATAGTATATTATAATATGTAAGCATATATGCTATATAATTAATATTAATTGATATATCATAATAATATAAATATACAAAGTAGTAGGTTACTTAAAGTATGCCCTTTATGAACAAAAATAATATAGATAAAAAACAGTCTTTAACCTCCTGGAGTTTTAAGAATATGATTGATAAACAGATAACCATAATCAAACAACTAAGAAATAAGATCAAATAATGCATGACAGGTAGACAAGAGGAATAATACTTTTTTATTCCCTAGATATAGGGACATCAGAGGTTCATACCCTAAGTATTCTGAAGTTTTTTTGGCTTAATATTTACATTCTATTTTCAACATGTAAAAAATTCTTCTGAAAAGGTATCTATGATACTATAGAAGGTTAAGAACTACTGGCTAAGAGAGTTCAGACAATCTTTTTGGAAGAATTGACATTTGAGCTAGATTTTAAAGTATGGACAGCATTTTCAAAAGGCAATTGTGTGGAGAGTAAAATGGTCCCTCTAGAGCAGGGGTCGGCAACCTTTTTGGCCATGAGAGCCATAAACACGTGCGGAAGGAGGAGGATGGAAGCCGAAGGCGCTGGAATCTGGGGCGGGGGCTGAAGGGCCCACTGGGGCACATCCTGGGGCTCTGCCCAGACTGGTAAGTTGGGTGGTGGAGCCAGATATGGCTCCAGAGTCATATGTTGCCGACCCCTGCTCTAGAGATTGTGGTACCAGATTTCTGGAGAACCTGGAATGATACTGGTTCTAAAACTACAAGCTTTAGTTAATAGGCAATAGGGATTCACTGAGTAGGTGGAGCAGAGGAATAAAACAATGGATAAGAAAGATTTATCTGTCAGTGTTCCCTTTGGAGGCGAAGGTAGGAGAATAAAGACTAGAGGAGTAGATAGATGATTTTAACAGTCCAGGCTGGTAGTAATGAGTATTTGTGCTAGGATGGTGGTAGCAAGGAAAGAAAAGTATAAGTAAAAGGAAAGTATAGTAAGTGTGAAATATTGTGATAATGGAATCAGCAGGATTCACAATGTGAGCATTATGGGCATAGGACATTTGAGAGAGATGTGTCAAATATAACATCAATGTTTCAAAATAGGAAGTTGAGAGGACTTCCTGGTTAACATGGCTGCAGAGTAGAAGCAGGGTGTTTTATACTCCTAACTGACCTATACATGATACCTCAAAAGGACACAAAAAACAAATCCAGATGAAAAAAGGGACCCCACAATAGGGTGCAGCATTGAATGTACATGGGATTTGGGCATTTCCACCCTATAAGGGGGGGGGGGGGGAATAGTTCCCATCAAAACAAGAGCAGATCAACCCTCCCCCACCCCACCCACAGTAGCAGAGTCAGAGACTGTGCACCAGAATGAGAGCAAATGGAGGGGAGTAGGGGGTTTGAGACATGATATTCAGAAAGGCAAGAGAATTGGGTCTACAACCAAGGATCACCTACCCATTAAAGCTGATTATATACTTCCAGAGGAAAGTATGGGCATTCAACAAAATAGAAGATTTCCAAGTATTTGCCCAGAAAAGACCAAGACTAAATGGAAAGTTTGATATCCAACCACAAAAAACAAGAGAATCATAAAAAAGGTAAATAAGAAAGAGAGGGGAAAGAAAGAAACTCTTATCTTTAAATTTCCTTCTTTAAGGGCTTCAATAAATTCAACTTATTTGTATTCTTATATGGAGAAATATTATGTGTAATTCTAAAAAATGTATTCACTATTATAGTAATTAGAAGAATTAGTCATAGGGAGAATTTGGAGGACTAAATGGTCTAAGATGATATGGGGGGGGGGAAGTGAGGGGGAGAATAGAAGATGGCACCAAGAGAAACATGAAGGAATAAGAAAAATAGGATAATCTATAACACACAAAGAGGGCATGGGAAGGGGAGAGGATGAATAATATTATAAGAAGTGTTATGATGATAATAACAGATAATTTGGAGAAACAGATGATGTGTCAGGGCCAATATTAGAGCTTCAAGTCAAAGGCCAGAGATTGACAGGCTTCAGTGAGGAAAGGAGGGGGCTAAACACTCCTGGCTCTCAAACCCCTCCCCCTCTAACTGCTACTGCTCTAGTTGGTAATGAAGACAGGAATAAGATTCTTCTGGTAAGTTTCTGTTATGGCTGAAACCCCAATGATGTTCCTTTTCTTTAATTTATATTCCTCTCAGATCAGTTAGAGGAGTATATAGAAGCTAGCTATCTAACTGTTGAAGGACAGAGGAGATCTTAAGCTGGCAGTAGACAGGATTCAAACTAGATGTTCAGACTGAGTTGTGAGTATTTCCCCCAAATAAATTATCAGGCCCAGATTTTAAGATAAAGGTTATATTAAGTAATAACAAGTAAAACTAGAAAAGGTTAATAGGGTTTTAGGATAATGAGAGGAAACCCTGAACTGTTAAGTTGATGCTCCCCTTCCCACAGGAGGGGATGAAGACACGTAACTAAAACTGGCACTCTTGCTATTAATGAATATCTTTACTCTCTAATCACTAAGTAATAATATATTGATAATAATGAAGAATAGTAATAACAAACAGGCTAACCCTATAAGTAGAAACCACTAGCTTATGCTACAATGGCCACCTCAGGTGAACCCTCAAGTCTGGAGTAGCAAGCAGAGTGTCTGCTCCCTTCAACCTCCACCAGATAACTGTCTCCAACCCTTCTCAACTGCCCCCTCACCCAAAGTTCTCCAGGGGGTCCCCTGGAATTCTGGGTGAGGCTATTCCTGTACCTTTGCAGGGATTCCATGCTTTGCATCTCCACACAACAGAAGGAGAAGAAGAAAGTGTTAATAGGAGATATTTAAACCTTACTCTCAGCAGAATTAATCCTGAAATGGAAGAATAACTAGATCCATGGGGATATCAAATTCTATCTAACCTTATGGATAAAATCAGAAGGGATGAAGCAAGGGGGGAAGTAGGGTGGGGAGTTCATAAAGAGAGGTGAAGAGAGGGAGGAGGGAATTCATTAGGCTTTAAAATATAATAAGAAGGGAATAAAAAGTGAGGGGTGAAAAGGGAAGTAAACCAAGGGAAGGGACAAGGGGGACTGATTCAAAATAAACCACAGGTTTAAAAGGAAATAGTGTAAGAAGAGGGGGTGGAAATAGGAGAGGATATCAAAATTTTGGGGAATATACAGCTGATAATTATAACTCTGAATGTGAATGGGATGTACTCGCCCATAAAGCAGAAGCAAATAGCATAGTGGATTAGAAAATAAAATCCAACCATATGTTTTCTACAAGAAACACACATGAGGCGGGTGGACATACACAGATTTAAAGTAAAAGGCTGGAGCAAAATCTTTTGGGCTTTGAATGAGAAAAAGAAGGCAGGAGTGGCAATCATGATTTCTGACAAAGCCAAAGTAAAAATAGATCTGATTAAAAGAGATAGGGAAGGTAATTACATCCTGGTAAAAGGCAGTATAGACAATGAAGCTTCTTTAACAGTCTCAGGGCATTGCTTCCACAGTCATGAACCCCTCTGCACTGGGTCCCCATCCAAGGTCTGTGCCTGATGTCAGGATCTGCATCTGCACCTGCATCTGAGCCTGAGCTCAAGGTCTATGTTCAAAGTCTACTCGTTCTTTAATCTCTTGGGGTCTTAAATCTTGCTGCTCTCAGGAGCAGGCCCTGGTGATCTCAGGTAGCTGCCAAGGACCTAATGGATGCCCCAAATTTGCTCTAACTCTTGTGCGCTGGCTTTGGCCCTCTAGGTGTGGTCGTGGGGGAGTTGCTCAGCTCGCATTTTAGTGAGAGCTATTTCACCCCCTTATAACATGGAAATGCCCCAATCCCATGTACCTTCAATGCTGAGCCCTGTTGTGGGGTCCTTTTGTTCATCTGGATTTGTTTTTATGTCCTTTTGAGGAGTCTTATATATGTGGGTTAGGAGAGGTTAAGCAGTTGCTTTTTACTCTGCCACCATCTTAACCTGGAAGCTCCTTTCATTCATATTTAATTTCAACTTTTATCCCATAACTTGTTTCTTGTACATCACTGCTATTGCTATAATTACTATTAATACCACTTAAGATATCTTAGATATTTATTTTTATATAATTTTTGTAAACAGAACGGTCTTTTTTTCACTGTGATCTCTACTTTAAAAAGAGACAACCTTTCAAGTGCCAAGATCATTTTGTTCCTCATTTGATCTTTTGTAAATAAAACCACAGTTCATCAAAAAAAAAAATAAAGCATTGCTTTTCCATTTAAGATTTGTTTCTGAATTAGGGGCACAAAGTTACATAAACAGGGATCATGCAGAGAAGTCTCTGTTTTTTCTCCACTGAAAAATCATCTCTCCCTTCAACTAGCCTATTGCCATACTTAATGTCTTAATGTCTATTACGACTTTTCTTCCCTGACATCATCTGTTTAGACAGTTGTTCAGAGGAACACAATATGGTAAAGTAAATTATTGTTCTAATACAGTGTGATAGGTTTGAGAGTCCTAAAGAATGCTTCAGTTCAATTTGGTCCTGATGACTCACATCTGAAAACCAATCCCCATTCACAGGATGACAAAACAGGAAGGAGATTCAAATAATCTTAAAAGCGTTGTGATACACTAAAGGAAACAGCAATTGCTTGGTTGAAAAGAGGAAAAGAAGGGAATTGTAAATAACCCATCAAAACATACCTGAAGCTCAAAAATCACTTTTTCCCCCTAAACAATGAACAACTGCATCCAAATACCATTCAGTGGAATCATACTGTGTCAGATGAATTTGAGTACTGCTGTGTAAATGGATTGAGATTTAAAATTCTCTATATCCTGATTCTGAAATTGTGATTAATAGGGTTGGTAAGGCAAAGTCTTGTTTCACCCTAATTTCTCATTTTCAGGGGAAACTAATGAGAATAATTGATCCCACTTAAATTCTATAGTCCTAGAAAGTTTTGGAAACCTTGGATACCTTCAGTCAACATGGCATTTCTTAAAGTGGAATAGAAAGAACTTTGGCCTAGGCTATCAAGATAACTGAATACTCTAGTCTGAGCTCTGCCATGAAACAGATTTACTTTTCGATTTAATTCAGTTCAACAGAAAACACTTACTTAGCTCTTATAATCTACTTGTAATATACTGTGCTCGATGATAGAGATACAACAAACAGTCCCTACCCTCAAGGAGCTTATTTTGTGTGATTGTGGGGAAAAAAGCTTAGACCAGGAAAGACAAAGTCATTTCATAATGGAAGAGTATTATCAATTGGAGGAATAAAGGTCCTGTCTAGGCAGCAGCAATTGAGCTAAGCTCAGTTTGAGGAAGTCAGAGATTTTCTGAAGCAGAAGTGAAGAGGGAATACATTCTGTACAAAGGGGACAGATTGTGCAAGGGCAAACAACATTATGATGATTTTATAGCAATAAATCAAAGTATAAGTGGACTCTGATACATAGTTAGTGAATAATAAAAAAATGATTAGAACCCAGAGTTTCAGATGTTTTCCCACTCTACTCTTCTGCCTCTTTCATAGGACCAGTTCTTTGTTCTATCTGTCAAAAATCAAGAGTAATCTTCACTCACTTTTCAATTAAACACAACTTTATAAATTTCTTTCTAAGAGGACCCAGGGTCAAAGGATCCAAAACTAGAAGACATTGCAACACTATTTTTTTTTAAAAAAAGGACAAAACTCTGAGTTAAAATTACCAAGCCTGTACTTTACACCTCCTTAAAAAATTATATGAGAACAAGGTACAAGCATTATGTGTCACAATACTGGGAAAACTGTTCATATATTTTTTTTTATTTCTCTGTATAGGAAAATCATTAAGGTTGTAAAAGTCATGCTTGCGTATTTGCTGTATACATGTAATGAAACTGTAGTGTAATGAATTGAAACAAATGAACAAAAAAAGTAGATACCTTTACTATACAAGAGTGTTGGTGCAGAAAAGAATATATATTTTTGGAAATGTAGCATTTTATACTTTCAAGTGTTATTAAAAAAGAAAAAAGAACAAAGAAACCCTTTATTTCATTAAATGATTTTTTCTGATGGTTGTCAAGAAAAAAAAAAAAAACAACCAGGAGACACTTTTGGTATTGTATGGTCCAACCCCACCACCCAACCCCATTTTATAAACAATAACATTGAAGAGGGGAAATGGTTTGTCTAAGGTCACACAGGTATCTGAAGTGAGATTTAATGTTGGGTCCTCAGATTAAAAAAAAAAATCTGATATTCTTTCAATTTTTGCTTGCTGATCAGTGTAAAAGGGAAATTAAAATAAGCAAGAAAAACATTCTCAAAGTGATCCTGAAGTGCCAAAGTGTTCGGCTCAATAGAACATCCAGCTGTCACAAGCCCAGATATGAAATTTGCTCTGTATCCAGTTGTTCCTGCCCCTTTGGGAGTAGGAGGATGGTGTCAGGTGCCACCAACTCCACTTGTTCCTGCAACTCTAGGAGCCAAAGAAGGAGACAAAGAATTGAAATTCATCAGCTTATCTTCTTGCTTACATCACCCTGATGGCATTTATTCCCTTTGAAACTTTTAAAGAAAAGAGTTTAAAACAAACTTCAAAATTCTTCAGCTTTGTTTACTCCAAAGATATTTTTAAATGAATACTATATGCAAAGAATTCTGCTAAGTCTATGTGGGATGCAATAATTGACAAGCTGTGTGGATCTCATGCATTTCCCCCCAGTGACATTTCCCAACTTGAATTTGATTTCTTTCTATGACCTAAATGGTTTACTTTGCTGTTGGTTTTAATCTTCCAGGACATAAATAAATATATTTTGTCCTTGCCCTTTGGGGGGATGAGTGGTCAAGTTTGAAGAATGGATGATGAGAAGAAGATAAAGAGGTTGAGGATACAAATGCGAAAAGAGAGAAGAGAAAGGCAGACAGATACAAAATAATTAGTATAAAGAAGGCATTTCTCATATTTGAGAGATGACTTCACTGACTAGCTAATAACATCTCATCATATGAAGTGTTGCATTAGACTCTAGTAGAATTCAGATAGAGAACACACAGCTTCCCAAACATTCTGTCCAAATGCAGGACCATGGAAAGTTAGACATATCCACAAGCAGCTTCAACTCACGTGACCAGTATTTACACAGAGGATAAGCTAAGATCACATTATACTTATCAGCCTTAAAGAGCTGATATCGTCTTCAGGATGAGATATTCTTCTGTGTATTAATTAGGGCTTGGCACAGGTCACTCTAGACAAGGTTGGATCTGCCTTGCTCTGCTTTTACCTCCTTTTGTTGGGGATAGTAATTAGCAAAAGATGAAATGACTAAGGAAACAACGGTTGAATCTTCTGAGCATATCAATTTGTTAATCAACATGTGAAAATTGCCCAACAAATCAGGAGCAGGACCCTTTCTCAATTTAAGTCTGCATCCTGAATATAAAGGAAGACAGACTTTTATACATTAAAACTATTAATCAAATTAGGTCAATTAATTAGAGGAAACAATATGACATTGAGTAATCCAATAGGGACTTTCTATATTATGAAGGGGAGAATGAACAGATGAAATTCCTTGAATTTTAGGAAAAAAGATGTCCCACTCTTTTCAAGTTTTGTAAACAGTCAAAGGAACATGGAAACCATGACTGACTAATCGATATGAGGCCGGTTTTCAGATAAGATTTATAGGTTGCTTGAGATATACAATTAGGAAAAAAATCATTACATCAGTCTTATGATCTGACTGCATTTCTGGTCAAAATAACCTAGGTGTGATGTTAAGGGTCCTTAAACAGCAAGTCCAAGTGGTCCTGTATCACAGTCATGCAGGGCTGGGTTCAAACAATGCAAAAAAAGGTTTTCTTCCAATTCCCACAATTAAATAAACTTTTCTCATGAGACAGAACTTGGACTAGTCCCATAATTGAATAGAAAGGGAGCTAAGCTCCAGAACTTAGTCACAAAATGGAGTCAGGGTGGTTCATTCAATTCCCACAGTTAACCACTTGCTGTCCTCAATCCCTCAATCCCTTCTGTATTAGTATTTTACAATGGGGGTGTGTGTGTGTGAAAAAAATCAACATGAAACTAGTCTAGCTTTTAGACCAACATCCCTCAACATTCATAGTGACCTTATTCTGCTGTGAGAAGCAGCAGGGTATGTGGGGGAAAGACCTTGAAAATGGAACTTGAAAGACCTAGATTTCAATCGTACATTTTGGTTCTTTGACTTATGGTCTATGGAATTTTGTACAAGTGGCTCTGGGCCACTGATCTGAGTGTGGGTGGGTGTAAAAATCAAGGGGTTGAACTAGACTAGTTCCTCCTTTTTGTTCTAGCTCTCTAATCCCTTATCCAAGAGGATGTATTTTAATATTTTATTTGGGGAGTTTTATTGTTGTTCTTGTCCACCTATGTGACTCAGAATGTACTAGCTGTCCAAGGGGCAGTGATGCAAACCCACATGAGTCATGCTGCCTTATTCTCTATCTTGGCCTATAGAACCTCCTGCTGACTCATTCTTCTGAGATTCTTAGGCTCTGTGCCATCTTAACCAAATAGATTCCCTGGGAGAAGAAACTACCATGGAAGTAAAAAAAAATGTCAACCTCATGGGACCCTAGATGTAGAGCAGGAAGTGACCTTCCATCTAATGCAACTCTTTCATTTTACAGATTAAGTAAAAGGAAGCCCAGAGGGGGTTAGTGTTTCATCCAAGGTCAAACAAGTAGTAAGTAGAAGAGCTGAGATGATGATTTTTCTCATAGTTGCAAAGTTTTCAGTTTTGCCCTTCCAGTCACATGGGAAATGATTTACTAGAACTACTTATTTGAATGGATTTATGTCAAAATTCTATTCAGTATTCAGGGATGAACTTAGGTTTTGTCCAAAAGGATACATATAGTGCATATACTGGATGTGCATTATTCTTATATCAGCATGCTACATAATATTAATAGTTGTTTATATCTATATCTATATACACATTTATAATGTGTTATATACACTATCTCATTTTATCTTGACAACAACCCTGTAAGTGATGCGGACATTATTATTTCCCCATTTTTATGGATCAATTCATTCGCAAACATTTGTTACTTCATTCATTTTAAATATAATATTTTAGGTTTTTATTTTATTTATTATCATTAAGTCCTTACCTTGTTACTGAGTAAGGCATTGGGGATACAGAGGCACAAGTTAAACAACTCTTGTCTTTGAGGAGTTTGGAATCTAGTCAGGGAATCGATACATGCACATACAAGTTTACGCAAAATAAACACAATTTGGTGAGGGAGAGGGGAACAATAAAAATTTGGAGTGGGGATTATGAAATCCTTATTAAGAAGGGAGGCTTGAGCTTAGCCTTGAAGGGAACTATCAATATTAGGAATCAAAGGTAAGGAAAAAGTAAATTCCAACCCTAGATGTTTAAGGTGTGAGGCAGCTTATGCAAAGTTATGGAGATAAGATATAGGAGATCCTGTATAAGGATCAATATGGTCAAATTAACCATTTTGTAGTGAATGTTAAGAGAAATAATAGCATGTGAATTGAAGCTAGGTTATAAGGATATTTAAGTGAAATATGTGAGGTTATATTTGATCCCAGAATGCATGCGGGACCATTGGATATTTTTTATTTGGTCAGTGAAATATATGGCCAAATCCATGCTTTAGGAAAAATCTTTGTGAAATAAATGGAGGATGGGTTAGAGAAATGAAATACTAAAAAGGGGGTTATTGCACTAGTCCAGATGAGAAGTGATGGGGCAGAACTAGATGACAGCTACCTGAGTAGAGAGCAGGAGAGAGTTGTGAGATTTTTGTAGAAGTAGGAAACATCAAGAATTGCAAACTTTTGGGATAAGTTGGATGAGTGAGAGTAAAGAATCAAGGATGAAATTGAATCCAAACCTGAAACACTGGAAGGATAATGATAACCCTCAACAGACATAGGGAAATGTAGGAAAAGGATGAGTTTAAGTCCACTAATAATGAATCCGACTTTCTATATATTGATTTTAAATGTCTATAAGATATCCACTGTGAAGTAATTGACAGGCAATTGGAGAGACTGGAAAATGCTCAGGAATGAGACAAGGATTGTAAATCTATATGAGAGTCATCAGCATATAGATGTTGATGAACTCATCTAGAGAGAAAGTATAGATTATGAACCTGAGTTTACAAGAAATTAATTGACTTGTCCAGAATCACTAAGTAGTAACCATCTGAGGTAGAATTCAAACTAAAGTCATCCTAGCTCCAAGTCTATTATTGTGCTGTACATAAATTCAGCCTCTTGAAAAAATGCTGAAAGGGAAGGAAAGAGGGAGAGGGAAAAGGAGAAGTAAAGGAGGAGAAAGAAGAGGAGGAATAGGAAGAAAAAGAGGAGGAAGATGAGGAAGAAGAAAGAAAAAGAAATTTTCTTTTACAGTATACTCAATGAGCTATCAACCATCTTTGACCTGAAAATGTACAAATAAGGGGATTCCTGACTTCTCAAGGTAGGCCATTCTACTTTTGGATAATTTTAATTGCTCAATTTACCCTTTTGCAACTTCTAATAATCTACCCTACTTCTGCCAAAAAGGATAAATCTAACACACCTTCCACATGGTAGACTTCCAAAAACTAGAAAGCAATCCTATCCCCTCAAAAGCCTTTCCTTCAACAAAATTTCTAGTTTTGTCAAATAATCATCATAGCATGTGTACTTAAATTCTTTCACCATCCCAAAAGCCTTCCTCTGGGCATCCTGCAGTTTATAAATATATTTACAAAAATTTGGTTCCCAGAAATGAACACAACATAGTAAAATAAAAATGTGAGCTCCTTATTCTGAAAGCTGACTCCATCTTAATGAAGCCCAAAATATCATTAGCTTTTGTGGCTGCCCTAGTTTACTTTTGTCTCTTATTGAGCTAGCAGCACACTAAAGCCCCTAGATCTTTTAAAATCAGTCAACCAGTAAGCATTTATTAAGCACCTACTCAGTGCCAGGCACTGTATGTAAGTGTTGAGGAGACCAAAAGAGGCAAAAGACAGTCCCTAACTTCAAGAAGGTCAGAAAAATTGCTTATCCTATTTTGTATTTCTGAAGTTAATTATACTTGACATCTATCCCTCTTAAATTTCATTTTATTAGATTCAGCTAAGTGTTCTAGAATGTTGAGATTTTTAAAAATGTGACTCTGTAGCCCAAAGAAATCAATTTCCTTCATAGTTTTGGGTCATATGTTAGTTTGCTGAGAATGCCATCAATGCTTTTATTCACTTTATCTAATTGATCTGTAATCACAGATCTAAGATTACAACTCAGGTTTCTTGACACCAGATTTAGAGGTCTTTCCACAAACTTTTTTGAGGCAGATGAGAGGCATTTTTCACTTCTTCCCTCTTTTTAAATAGGGCAAGAATTCTGTACTTTTCAGAAATATGATAATCATAACTTAGTGAACATTTATATAATGCTCACTATGTGTCAGGCACTGTGCTAAGCACCTTACTAATATTATCTGATTTGATCCTCAGAACAATCCTAGTGGGATAGGTGCTATTACTACCTCAATTTTACAAATGAGGAAACTGAGGCAGACAGTGATTTGTGTTTTTTTAAGTGACTTGCTCAGGGTCACACAGCTAGTAAGTATCTGAGAATGGATTTGAACTCAGGTCTTTGTGACTTCAGGTTTAGCTCTCTATCCACTGTGTCACCTAACTTCCTGATCATATTATCTGTCATTTCTGAATATGATTATGCCTCAGTTTAAGAAGGTATAGTATATATAAGTCTACATTGATATGATAAATATATTATTATGTAAATTATTAAAAATATTTTAAAACTCCATATAATTTTTATCACTCATATAAGAAGCATTCATGATTTCATCAACAAAAGGAACTTACTCCTTTCAACAAACTCCCAATGATTTTTAAAATCAGTATTATGGAGTTTACAGAAGGCACCTAGAATTTAAGAGCCTTTCCCACCTAATGAGTGACATTGGGGAGGGCTGCTTCCAAGTCTCAAAGAAGAGTTCTTTATAAACTCTACTATACTTAATCTAAAACTGATATAATCAACTTAAAATGAGATTATATTGGCATATTTGTTCAGAAATGTATCAGTTATGTAAGAGAAGTATACTTATGTTATAAAAAGTGGATTGTGTAGATGTAAGTAGCTCAAAGTTCTCCTTGGACATATTTTCCACCTCTCTCCTTCCCACTCCTCCCAAATCACTTGTGGTTTAAAATTACTCCTTAAAATGAATATCAGCATCATGTTATTTATAGAGAAAGAACAATGGTCTTTGATTCACAAGGCCTGGGTTGGAATCCTAGCATCACCACTTCCTAGTCATTTCGTTTTCACCAAATACCACCAATTCATAGAATCTTTATTTCCTCATCTGTAAAAGATTGATATGAATACTTGAACTATCTCTCTCACAGGGGTATTGTGAAGTTTTCAATAAGATAATGAATGTGTAAGTATTTGGGAAAACTGTAATATTTTATGTAACATGTAGAGAATTTTTAGTATTTTTGAGAAATAGATATATTTAATTCAGAGAATGGAGGGTTTTAATCTGGAGAAAAGAAGCACTGTCTTGGAGGCAGTGGTTCATCATAAAAAATCCTCCTCCCATCAAAAACAAAATAAAATTTCTAACACTAGAGTGTGGAAGATGATTTAGATTTAGAGCTGGATGGAGTCTTAGGGGCCATCAAAGTCATCTCCTTCCTTTTACATATTAGGAAATTAAGAGATTAAGTGAGTTGCCTGGGGTCATAGAGTTTATAAAAATCTGAGGCAGAATTTTAACCCAGATCTTCCCAAGTGTAAGCCTAGTTCCTAATCTGCTATGCCCTTCCATCTTTTATCTTAAAAGACATAGTTCAGCAAATTTTTTAGAAACTCTAACTAGATCCAAATTTGAAGATAAAGGCTTTTGCTATTAACAATGATTTCAAAGAGGCTTCATCCCCCCCAAAGAAGTTTTATCAATGTGAATTAGTATTAAAACAAAATATTTTTTAAATCCTGATTCTATTTCAAGAAAGAACTACTATATTCTATCATAATGAAAGGGCAAAGACATAAAGAATCCCCTGATCATCTCTTTTAAAGGAACCCCAAAGGAAAAGTCCCAGGAATGATATGGCTAAAATACAGGTTCCCACATTAAAAAAAATCTATGAACATATGAAAAAGAAAATTAGTTTAAGTAGCAAGATACCAGAGTCAAGATAACAAGAGAACTGGCATTTTGTTTTGAAAATGAGAGAATATGATGTTGTATGAATAATGAATATGACTTAGAATATGATATTCCAAAAAAGCAAAAGAATAAGACTTGCAACCAAGAATAACTTACCTGAACACTTGAATGTTGTCCTATAAGGAAAAACATGTATCTCAAATGGAATCAGGGACATGGATCTCCGATAAAAAGACAAGAGCTTTAGGAACTTTGAAATCCAAAAGCAAGAATTAAAATAAATCTGGAAAAGGAATTTGAGTTGAGCATTTGAGCTATATAATGATGTAATGCTAACATTCCAAAGGAAGGGAAAGAAACAAGTGGTCCCATCTTCAAATGATACTGAGGGAGTTAAATGAGGAAAACAGAGGTTGGGAAGCAGATCAGTTTTATTCTGATGGTTTTAAGAGGGGGAGAAAATAAGTGCAGAAAGGAGAGAAAGGGAAGTGGAACTTGATATTTCTTAAGATTAGAGTACATGAGAAGAAAAACATGGGAGATAAAATAGAAATTCTGAAGAGTTTGGACATCAGATACACATAATTCTTATCTGAAATAGACAAAGGAAGATTGGTTTCTTGCATACCTGCATCCACACATATACAGACTTTTATGCCATTGTAGAAAAATATCAAACTCAGAAAGCAAAAAAGAATAAGGAGATGGAATTAAAAGGAAAGAAAGGAAGAGGACAGAAAGATAATAGAAACAAGAAAAATAAACTTCCTGATTACTGAGGGAGAATTTAAAAGCAAAGGGATTAGGGGGAAGCTAAACAAAGTAAAGAACTAATATCTCAGGGGATGGTTATCAATGGAGAATGAAGAAATTTTGGCATATGTATATAAAAGGATTTTAATGCATCACAAGAAATAATGAAAGAGATAATTTCAAAGAATCTGAGTAGTATAAACAAATGTCAAGTGAAATAAGCAGAACCATGAGAAAAATGTATATGAAGACAATGCTATTGTAAAGAAAAACAACTTCAAAAGATTTTAGAACTCTGATCAATGACCAAGCTTGTCTCCAGAGGACCTATGATGAGACATGTTTACCACCTCCTGACACAATGGCAATAGACTCAAATGAAAATTTAAAACCCTTGCCTTCTGTTTTAGAGTCAATACTATGACTAAGGCAGAAGAGTGGTAAGGGTCAGACATTGGGGGTTAAGTGCCTTGCCCAGGGTCACACAGCTAGGAAGTGTCTGAGGTCACATTTGAACCCAGGACCTCCAACCTCTAGTCTTGGTTCTCAAGCCACTGAGCCATACCGCTTATCTTTTAAGCTAAATTTGTTTCTAAAAAAACATGAAAAGACATATGAAATTATGAAGAATGAAATAAACAAAACAAAGAGAACATTTTATACAGCAAGAGAAATTTTGTTTGAAGAATGACTTATATATGTTCCACCTCCAGAGGAAAAAAGATTGCTAAATAGAAATGAGCAAGACAGAGTTTTATGTATACTTATATCATTAGGTTAAATGATACCTCCTCTAATTGAGAGAGAAGATGGAGCAGAGGTTAACTAGGTATTTTAAAGTAACAAACAAACTAATTTAAAAAAAAAGAAATAAGCATGCATTTTTGGACATCTTGAAATTTTTTTCTTGTTATATTTATTTATTTGTTTGTTTGTTTGTTTATTTATTTATTGTGTTTCTCCTCCTTTTCTGGGCTTTTAATGGGAGAAGTATGTGGTCTGAGCAGAGGTCAGCAGTAATAATGCTAAAAAAAAGGAAGACTACTAAAACTTTGTTTAAAACACATAGAAGGAAGTTTAAAAGGACATACACACAGAGAGAAAGAGGTGGAACAACCTTGAAAATAACATAAATTTCTTACAAACATTTTAAAAGCAAGAACTACAAAATAGAGATTCATAATTCTAATATATGATGTTCTTTTTGTGTTCTATTTTTTATATGAATTTTGTATTTCTTTTTGGTGGGCAAAGCTTAGATTAAAAAAATACAATTTAGAAAAAAAATCTGTATCATGGCCTAAATATATCGACAATCACAAAACGTCTGGCTTGCTGTGGCAGGAAAAAAATGGCAGGTAAAGGGAGAAAAAAACAAAGTAATCATCATACAGATTCCAAATGCCCATCTCAGAAGTGGGTACATCACGTGGGATATACACCAAGCAGAGAGTAATAGAGGCAACTGTTTGGAAAACTCCATGGAAAATACATCCCACACTTTTGCACAAATGCCTGGAAACATCAAGTCAAAGTTGGTGCTTTAAAATGAATAACCATAAAAATAGCTTTGATTTTGCAAAATGCAGAGAGAGCCTTGAAAATCTGCCATTTATGACATTTTTTTATGCATCATAGCCTCTCTGAAGACGGTGAAAACCATGCTTTAAGCACATTTAATATCAAGAAAGCAGAATAAATAGACACTTTTTTCTTCAGATAGTAGTGTTTTGAGTGTTAAGAATAATTCTTGTAGTTTGCTTAGCAAACAACTCTGATCCTATTCCTACCCTTCTTGTGAATCTTCAAAGGTTTCCCAGTGCCTACATTATACGGCTTCTTACTTCGACTTGGGCAACTAGGGGATGCAGTGGATAGAGGCCTGGGCAGGACTCCAGAGTCAGGAGGACTCATCTTTCTGAATTCAAATCAGACCTCAGACACTTACTAGTTGTGTGACCCTGGATAAATCACTTACCCTGTTTATTTCATTTTCCTCATCTAAAATATGAGTTGGAAAAAGAAATGGAAAACCACTGAAGTATCTTTGCCAAGAACAAACCAAATGGGATCATGGAGAGTCAGACTGGACTGAAAAAAAATGATTAAACAACTCCAATTTACCTTGAGAAGAAACATTGTGGGGTGGAAAGAGCACTAAACCTGGGTTGGAATCCCATAACATTTAATCTCCTTGCACCTCAGTAAAATCAAGTGTCTGTAAAAGGGGGAATATTGGTACATGCAGAATTGTGAAAATCAAACATAAAAGTAAATAGCAAAGCATAGTACAAAATTGATTTTTATCAGTGCCTTTCCAGTCTCATCTCTCCCTGTTCCCATCTTCAGACACTACCCTCCAGTCAAACCGTATACTCATCATCTCCAAAATGGGGCTTGCTTTGTTATCTCATCTTATTGCCTCTGCCTGCAATGCTTTTTTCTCACATCCTAGCCTATGGAAATTTTCCACATTTCCTCAAGGGCCAGTTTAAATATTTCCTCTTCCATAAGACCTCCAACCCTGCTTGTCTTGGCTTCCCCTCCCCTGGCCTCTGATAACATTCTTTTGTAATGTTTTGGTGTAGCTGAGTGTGGACTTCCTGGACTTACAGGAATATATGTATATGTCACCTCACTCCTATTGGACTTGACTTTTTTTTGAGGGAAGTGAATAAATAAATGAACTAACAAATAAATGAATGGAAGATTGGATAAATAAAAGATAAAACATCTGTTTATTCTATGTAAAACACTCTTCTAAAAACTAAAGAGAAAATAAGCTAGTTAATGCAGTGGATAGAGTGAAGGGTCTAAAATCAAGATGACTCATCTTGCTGAGTTCAAATCGAGCCCCAGACATTTACAGCTACTAAGAGTCACATACAGCTATCATGAGCCTAGGTAAGTCACTTAACCCTTTTTGCCTCAGTTTCATTATCTGTAAAATGAACCTGAGAAGGAAGTGACAAACCACTCCATATCTTTCCTAAGAAAATCTCAAACAGTGTCATAAAGAATTGGACATGACTGAAAAAAATTAAACTCTGTTCTTTTTGTCACAACAATAGTCTGATATCCTCTGAACAAAGGAAAGAATAATAGATAATATGTACCCTGTGAGTTCAGAAAGACTTTGTTGGTTATTGATGATGGCAAAGGCAGGATTAAAAAAATGCTGACCTACTAAATCTGAGTATGGTGTTCACTGCCTTACAAAAGATTATTTCTCTTTTTAGGTTCTAGACCGACAGTCCAGAACTTGCTTTTCTTTCATTATAAAGATATAGTCTAATAAAACTATTGAGAATTGGCTAAAAAAATAATTTACTCAAGGATCATAATCTACCTAACCCAGAAGCATAAAAGCATGTCCTCTATATGATTTCTTCAAATAAGATGGTTTATATTTTATTCTCAAACTCTTGCCCTGTTTTGTGACTCGAAGCTTCTGATTTTCCTCACAATCATTTCAAATGGCACTTGATGAGGAAGACAAAGATGAAAGAGATGAAATAAAGCAGGACTTGGGAATGACCTCCTTTCATTTTATTTGATAGGTCGTTAGTATTCATCCTTTTCTCCATCTTCATTCTGGTTCATGATGCTTCAGAGTCCTGTAACAATCATCTTTCTCCTTGTCTTCCTTCAAAATTAAAAAAAAAACACCATCTCAGCTTTTTACAGGTGCAATATATTCCCAAGGTCCCTCCTGTTCCTGAACCACAGCTGAGTCAAAATGAGGCCAAGTCATTTTGCTGGAGTTCTGTCTGGCAATTGTGGTCCATTTTCCCGACTGTTTATTAAGCTCTACTGTGGCCTAGAGGAATTCTCCTTATTTGAGTGCAATAAGCCCATTACTGAAAGGCAAAGGAAATAGAATAATTTATAGGCATTAAGAATCGGAATAATGTCTGCTTTATGAATTATGAGTTCCATCACTTAATGCCTTTGGCTGGTTCTCTTTTGATAATTTTGCCCATGAACTTGGTCTTCCCCTGATCCAGTACAAGAGAGAGGGAAGCTTTTGGAAAATTCTGTCTTATTAAAGCAAGCAGCTTTTGGAATTAAGCATGTTGAGACAGAAACCTTATAGGGGACAGGAAAAAGACTAATAAATGATAGTCAACATACTCTTGTATTGCAGAAGGAAGTAATATTTGCAGGAATGCTCTTTATAAAACTTCCTAGAGACAGCTGGTGGTACAGTGGATATAGCACTGGGACTTCAGTCAGCAAGATCTGAGTTTTAATCTAGCCCCAGATATGTGCCAGTCGAGTGACCTTGAACAAGTCATTTAACCTCTGCTTGCTTCAGTTTCCTCAACTGAAAAATAAAGATAATGAAAGCACCTCCTTCCCAGGGTTGTTGTGAGAACTAAGTATGATTATATTTGTAAAGCATTTGGCACAGTACCTGTCACATAGTAAGCTCTACATAAATGTTAGCTATTAAAAAGAAAAAAACCACTGGGCACAACTCTGGGACAGAGTAGGCACTATATAAATGCTTATTCCTTTCTCTTCCTTCTACCTGACTAGCTGCTGTTCCTCAGAAGCTACTTTTCTAGGACTTCAGAGACAGTCTGATAAAAGGGAAGGAGTATTGAATAGAGAACTAGGGCTATATCTTGGAAAAGCACTGACTCTCAAATCATAGGACTTGAGTTCAAATTTTGCCAGCGATGCTTACTAAACTCACCTATATGACTTTGGGAAAGCAGTAATTTTCTTGGATCTCAGCTAACTTATGTGTAAAATTAGAAAATTGGACCAGGTGACCTCCAGCTCTATATTTATGATTGTTTGACCTGGTTCTAATTCTACCTCACACACTTAATACTTTGGGGTATTACCCTGCCTGGGTCTCAGATTACTAATAAAATGAGGGGAACAGACTAGAATTCCTCTGAGGTCCCATTTAACTCTCAATCAATGGCACTATGACTGCTACCATCATAAACTGTCCAGTGATGGAAAATAACCATGAAGAAATGAACAGTACCCAACTGATGGTAGATGGAGCTTTACCCACCATGGCAAGCTAACAGTGCCCAGGAGGATCCCCAGAGAAGCCAGGAGACTCACAAAGTAGCCTCAGGCAAAAAAATGCTCCCTAATTTCGTACAAAGATAATCATATTGCCTTACTCAGACTTCTGGCTCTGTGCTAAAAGCAATCCTGCTGGTGATCTTCAATAGGGTCTGAATGGAGATAGTGGTCAAGGTGGTAGTGGTGGTTTGACTTGCCAGGAATATGCTAACTGCTTTCTATTTATGATGGTTGCCTTAACCTTGTTGCTTCAGCTGAGTTGGCCTGCATACCTTTGGGGTTGGGAGTGGAGAGATAATTGTTTGAGAGCTGGTGTGAATGACTGTTTTCTTCACAGGAGTTATGTTCCTGGATGATGGCTTTAAGGACTGGACTGGAAGCAAAACTGGTGCTTTGGGATAGAGGAGAGTGGTAGTCATGCTGCCATCTCTCGGGGATCTCATGCTTATTAGATACAAATATACATTATAAATGCAAATAAGTATTTCCCCAACATATGATTGGCAGGTGCCAACATCCTAATATTCTGATCACTTTGATTGTCTGAATGAGCACCCAGCTTCAGAGGAAAGTGACTTATTGTGCCTTAAGTATTATCATTATATGCTTAGCCTGAAGCTTAGAAGCAAGTGTTAAATATTTTGTAAAAGTTCCTACTTAAAATTTCCTTTCCTCCTTCAGCTTCTGGGGATGTAATTTAATCACTATTGTGCTCAGTTAGGATGATACAGAGTGAATTGTAAATGACAGCTAGATAATATACAGTTTAATTATAATTCATTATTATCGTGACTGATATATCATAGAATTAAAATGTTAAATCTTGAAGAGACAGATTCAAGGATTGTTAAAGCTAGTAAAGACAATAAAGGTAATCTAGTCCAATTTCTTCATTTTACAGATGAGATAACTGAGGTCAATATAATTTAATATTATCTAGAATGGCCACACAAAATCATGAAATTTTATTTTTGGTAGAGAATTGAGGGGCTGTTATGCCTGAGATTTCACATTTCTTCCCAAAGAAGCTAATTCCATTTTTAGATAGCCCACTCATCAAAATATTCCCCTTATATTGACTCTTAAATTTGCCTCCTCTTACCAACTTCTACCCATTGAACTCAAGCTCTATTCTCTGGGTCTAACTAGAACAAATCTAATACATTTTTTATGGATTTAGCCCTTTAAATACCTGAAGATATCCATCAAGTCTCCACTTAAGTCTATTCTTTTTAAGGCTAAATCTCTTATTTCTTTCAGTCTATCTTGCTATGCCATAACCTTCAATCATTTCACTATCCTGGCCAACCTTTGGATCTACTCTAACTTATCAGGTATGTCTGGAATTGTAGAACTTCAAACTAAACACGAATTTCCAGTGTGCTCTAAGGGCAAAGTACAATGTGATTTGTACATTTTGCTTCATATTTTGAATACCTTTATTGCATACTATACACCCCTACATCTTCATAATGAAGCCTAATTCCAAATATCTCATTAGCTTTTGTTGTTGTTTCTATGTAAAAACACTATTGATTCATAATGAGCTGATTAGCCACAAAAAGCTTTAAAAAAATTTTTTTTCTCGGGGACTGATGTCTAATCATGCTTCTTCTAACTCTTATTTGTGAAGATGATTCTTTGGAAAGAAAATGTACAACTTTACCTTTCTCTCTTTTATCATACTGGATTTTGTTACTTAGCCTGTGGAAATCATTTTAGTTCTTGAGTGTCACATAATATGTTGTTTATCCTTCCCAGCTTCATATGATCAAAATAGTTGACTAACACTTCATCTATGCCCTACTCAAAATCATTGATAAAAATGTGAGATAGTACAGGTCTAAGGGCAGTTCCCTGAGCTGCTCCACTGGAAACTTTCTTCTAAAGTGATATGGGGCCATTAATGATTACTCTTTGAGTCCCACCTTTTGACCAGTTCCAAATCTGCCTGCCTGTTCTATCATTTGTCCATAATGATGGCATGAGAGGCTTTCTATCAATTGCTCTTTTCTAAAATCTCAATATTCCATGTCCATCTATAATTTTTCCTTAGTTAATAGTTAATAATCCCTCTCAAAAAAAGGAATGAGAATTAGTCTGATGTGATCTAACTTTGATAAAACCATGCTAACTTTCAATGATAATACTTTTATTTCTAAATACTCAAAAAGTTTTTAACATGTTATTGAGATTTTCTAAGAATTAAAGTCAATGTGATAAGCCCATAGTTTGTGGATTCTATCTTAATGTTATTTTTATAATTAGGAACATATTTATTTTTCAATAAAATGGTATTTCTCTTGCTTTTCCTGATATTTCAAAGACCACCTATTGTGAATTAGGAAAAATATTTATACCAAATATTGATAAAAGTCTAATATCCAAAATAAATGCAGAATTAATTTTTTTAATTATACTATGAACTATACTGTAGAATAAGAGACCAAAGTATATAAGCAAACATTTTTCAAAGAAAAAATGCAAATCTTCAAGAGTGATATAGAGGCAGCAAGGTATCACAGTTGATAGATCACTAGACCTTGAGCCAAGAAGACTTCAGTTCAAATTTAACCACAGACACTTCACAATGTGACCTAGGTCAAATCCCTTAAACTCTGCTTGCCTTTGTTTCCTCAATTGTAAAATAGAGATAATAATAGCGCCCACTTCAAGCAAGGCAATATTTATAAAATACTTAGCATGGTGTTTGTACCTAGTAGGCCCTATATAAATGCTGTCTATTATTATCCAGCATCTAGTACAATATCTGGAACATAAGTGCTTAATAAATACTTGTTGAGTGATTTATATGAATCCCAAAATTCTTATCATATCAATTTCCCCAACCAGTTCCTTCTTGTGTATCAGTACCTGGTCTAAAATAGTAATTGCCCACTTCTGAATTAGGGTAACCTGTTGTTCTTATCATGTCCATCTAAATACAGTTTTATATAACAATAGCTTGATAGGATATGGTTAGACTGTCATTGTATCCACAATATTTGATCAGGGAGAGGATTTAAATTAGTTGTGATTTACCCTGCTCTCTAAGAGTAAATCTTTATACGATCTTATTCAGTATAGGTCCCATCTACTAAGATATGCAAAGAAAAGAAAATAATGGCAATATACTAGTGTGTTAAACGTATTTGAAGGAATCTTTATAAATGTTTAAAAAAGAAATGAGGCAGCCTAATAGTAGTTTTAGAAAGACCCTTAGTAGGCTCTAGAATCAAAGAACCTGGATTACAAATTTGAATGCTACTACTTATCACCTTTATGATCTTTGACAAGCCATTTAACTTCTCTGAGATTGTAGGAATAAAATGTTGCAAAAAGCTTATATTCTCGTGAAAGAGGCAACTACATATATTAGCATAAATGGAATAAATACAAAGATAATAAATATGATATTTAGATCCAAGACAGTTTGAAAGGACATTAAAAGTTAAGCATATCAGCTTCTAATATTCTCTCATATTAACATAATTCTACTATTCTATACTGTTTTTTATTCAACATTTACCAATGAACATTACTTTGCTACTTAATGTCAGCTCTTCATTCCATCATTTCTTTTGAGTGTCTCTATTGGGCTTTTGAATATCAGACTCTCTGCCTCTGCTGAACATCAGCTATTTAGCCTTTTCATGGATCTTTGTTATTCTCTTCTTCTGATTGTGGGGGTATGGTGACTGGTAAGCCTCTCTCTGCTCTATCATTCTTAATGTATATCTAAGAGACTTGAGCCAATATATCCACCCAAGACCAAGAGAAAAAGCCCATAGAAGACCTCAAGATAAAATTAACTTGATTCTTTTGACTGTTTTTCTACTGATACTTCCTAAACTTTGCAGCACAGAGTCGTGAGTTATCATTTGGAATTTTAAAAATGATTTCAATTCCTATGCTTGATTCTGAATCAGAATCCCCCAAAACCAATTCTGGAGATACTCTTCTTTCCCTTCCACAACACTATAGGAGCTATATGGGAGATACAATGAATATATTATCTTTGTTCCAAAGGTGTTCTATGCTTCATATGCAAATAAAGCTAATGACAAACACAAAAGCTGGAAGAAACCCCAAAAGTCATCCATCACTGTCCTTAATACCTACAATTGCCATTACTTTGTATGCCAGCCAAAGAAATGTGTCCCTACTCTAGCTGGCTATGCCTGTCAGAGCAATTTCTTTATCATAGGCTCTTCCTGAATTTTGTTTTTGTAGCCTAAATTATCATTTGCTAAAATGATACCCATTGCTGTTGTAAATATATTTCTAATAGGTGCAATAGTTGTCTATGTAAGCAAACTCGGAGTCCCTAATCCTTTAAAACAGACAGGTCTGCTGTTGCACTAACTCTATAAAATGTTGGTTTAGAATGTCTGGTAAACAGGGCTGTTATTTTCTCCATAATTGGACCATTAAGCCTCATTTACTACAAAAACATGGCACATCATTTCTTCTACCTTTATGGCTAAAGCCAGCTTCTAAAATGCTAGAGTGGTGTTTTCATTTGGTAAAAAAGTATGATGTTTCCCCTCTTACCACCCAAGTTTGCAACATGACTTTTAACTGGGATCACCACACAACCTTTCCATGTGGCTGCTGTCTGGCAAAAGTGGATACTTCCTGAGCTCTGTAAAGCCAAGAAATCCATACAAGCAATATCATTTTGTTAAAATTCTTTTTGTCTTTTTCTTTAAAAATAAGTTCTGAAGGTGCTTTATGAAAATGAAAACTCTCCAGTCCCTGCTCTGTTATTCCTGAGTTGGTGTTTATAAGCCCTACTCAGGGCCATTTTTTGAAGCATCATATTTAAAGCCCAAAGTTTAAGAGCTACACTCCCATTTTTACCACCATTTACAGAAAGGAGATAGTGTAATTATATATAAAAATGACTGCATTTGAAAGAACATTTCATGGCTTTGGGCCTTTTCTGCTTCCCATAGCTTCAGGTCTTCCCCAGAAATATTGATTTGCATTTATTACATTTATATTTTGTATATAATTATGTGACTATATGTTGTTTCCCCTGAGAGAATGTAAGAGCCTTAAGGTTAGGGACTCTTTTCATTTCTATCCTTTTATCACCAGTTCCAAACACATTTCCTTGTATACACTGAGAGATCAATAAATGTTTGCTCATGGCTTGCTTAATTTGTTGATTGATGGCTATGATTGCAAGGAGAAAGTACCAATCAAATAGTCACTAGATAATCAGTTCAAATGTACCTATATTTTGTGATATCAATTTCTTTCTTTCTGAAAATCTAAACAGGTGAGTTGTAGATGGGAAACAGGAACAGCCTTGTCATTTCTACAAACTCTGTCTCCATCAAAATGCTGCAAGTTATTAAAATTCAATTCAACAAGCATAGATTAAGTTCTTGCGACATGCCCAGTCCCTTGCTAGGCAATGGAATTCAGAGAAATTTAATGTCCCTCATTTATCACAAGATTGGACTCGGCACATTTCTGGGTTCCTAGACCCCAGCACTACAAGGCAATCTGTGCAAGTTGCATCTTTTCATTTCAAAGCCTATGGGGCCAGGTAGAGGCTGTTTTTATTGAAAATTGGACTCTCTAACACTCTTTTCTCCAACACTGGAACCTCACAAGAGGGCTTGCTCTCTTCTGAAACGCATTAATGCCAGAGTAAATCACTCTCTCCATAAATCACCCTCTCTCTCCCATCACTCCCCCAGAATTCAACTACCTTTGGTCTTCAGCAGGGATCAGCCTTACCCTTTCCCCCCAGTTCCTGTTTTGTATGCCAAACATACAATTCACCCTGGACTGCTGCAAAGTCCAGGACATATTCTCATTCCACCAGCCCTTAGGCTGAATACTAGGTAGATACACTCCATTTGATTGAAAGGCATGATCAAGGTACTAATGGGACAATATAAAATACCTGGGGGAGAAAGTGATTCATAGAGGGGACGGGGGCCATGAAAGCAAAGCTTGGAGATTAATTAAAGAAAAACTCTGGGAATATATAACTCTTTCAATAGTTCTTTAAGAACAAATGTCACACAATTTCCTTCAGGGAGGGCACCACAGAATCAGTTTGTCTCTGAAGTTAAGATGCCCTGAATCAGTCAGAACAGTATTGGATTTTTATTTCATCTCATATCTTGGCTTTTTCTTATACATACCACTCTCCCTTACTTAGTGACCATTTCCTTTTATCACCAATCTTTAAATAACCTTTAATCTCATCCCAGCCCCCAGTAGATTGGAAATCACCATCCCAGGTTTTAAAACTGGCTAGTTTAAACACATTAATGGTACTATCTGTCATCTTGGCCACCTTAACCTTAAAGAGGATGCCAATTTCCCTTTCACTGAATGAGGGATTTGGATTTAGTGACCTCTGGGGTCTCTTGCTTCTATCTTTAAACCCTTTCATTTCTGGAGTTGTTCAAGGTGAAGTAAGAGATCCAGGATTAAAATTCAGGTCCCCTCATTCAAAATCCATTGCTCTTGTCACTACATCATAATATCACATAATACTTAGAATATAAAATGCATTGAGAATAGGTTGAATAGTTGATAAGAGAACCACTACACTTCCCAGCTAACATATGGCAGTGTATAATTTTAAATTATCCATTTGTTCATTCATTCATTCATATATTCATATGTAAAAATAATCAATCTATTGGTTTTATATCACCTTTATTTCCAAATATATTTCTTTTCTCCAGAGATCTATTGCTTTCAATATTGAATAAAGAAAGCTAGGTAAGAAAGTAGTTTAGCAAAACTAATCAAAATATCAATAAAGGATAAGAAATGTTCCACACTTTCTATTTTCTTTATGCTCAAAAGATTTTAAACCCTCTGCAATCAAATCATCATTACCTGAAATTCTGCTTTCCAAAGTTGCCTATGATCTCTTTTTTAAAAAACCCTTAGCTTCCATCTTCAAATCAATACTGTGTATTGGTTCCAAGGCAGAAGAGTAATGAGGACCAGACAATGGGGAGAGATAAAATGTAAAATTAGAGCCCTTTATTGTTTTTTTTATGTTTCTACACATTTTTAAACATTGTTTTCTGACATTTTGCAATTCATATTCTCTTCCTCCCTTCCTCTCCTATCTCCTCCCTGAGATGGCAGGTAATATGATGTAGGTTATACATGTGCTATCATGCAATATATATTTTCATGTTCATCATGTTGTGAAAGACATATTACTTATATAAGAAAAAAATCTCATAGAGATAAAATGAAAAATGGTATGCTTCAATCTGCTTTCAGACTCTATCAGTTCTCTGTGGAAGTAGTTAGCTTTTTTCATCATGAGTTTCTTGGAGTTTTCTTAGATACTTGCATTATTGATCATAGTTAAGTTATTCACAGTTGATCATCATACATTATTGCTGTCACTATGTATACTAATCTCCTAGTACTGCTTACTTCACCTTAAAATCACTTCATATATCTTCTAAAGTTTTTTTAATGGTCCTGTTTGTCATTTCTTATGGTAGAATAATAGTCCATTACAGTCATCAATCACAACTTGTTTAGACATTTCTCCATTAATGGACATTCCTTCAGTTTTCAATGTTTTGCCACAATAAAAGGAGCTGCTATAAATATCTGTGTACAAGTAGGTCCTTCTCTTTTATCTTTGGTCTCTTTGGGATTCAGATCTAGTTGTGATATTGATAAAAGAGTATGGACAGTTACTTTGGGCATGGTCCCAAATTCCTTTCCAGAATGGTTATATCAATTCACAGCAACTCAACAGTGTATTAGCATTCCTATATTCCCACATATCCTCCAATATTTATCATTTTCTTTTTTTGTCATATTAGACAGGTATGAACTGGTAGCTAAGAGTTGTTTGAAAATTTACATTTTTAATAGTGATTTGGAACATATTTTATGATAAGACTAAACATGGTTTTATTTTCTTCATCTGAGAACTGCCTGTTCATACCTTTTAACCATATATCAACTGGGGAATGACTTGAAGTCTTAAAATTTTTATTAAATCGGAGTTCTTAATTTAAGAAAAAACCTCAATTGGAGCACCGGTGACTTACAACAAAAATCAGGAAATATAAAACAATAGACTTTAAAGAAGAAAATGAAAGACAATGAATTAAAAAAAAAGTAATGATACAAGAATTATTGAATAAAAATTAAAAGACAATGGAATTGGAAGAATATATAATCATATACATAGTAATACATAATAACATATAAATATACAATATTATACATAATCCATAATTAGCAATACTTGTTTTAAAAGATAGAGTTAAGTAAAATAATGTAAGAATCATTGCCAGGGGCAGCTAGGTGGTTTACCACATTAAGACTAGGTTCAGAGATGAGAGGTACTAGGTTCAAATCTGATCTCAAGTAATTCCTAGTTATATGACCCTGGGTGAGTAACTTATCTCCCATTGTCTAGACCAGTGATTCCCAAAGTGGTGGGTGCTACAGCAATCTAGGGGGGCAGTGATGGCCACAGGTGCATTTGGGGGCTGTGTATAACTGTAAGGGGGCAGTGATGGATGTGACAGGGGGTGCTAAGTAATATTTTTTCTGGAAAGGGGGCATTAGGCCAAAAAAGTCTGGGAACCACTGGTCTAGACCTTATCATTTTTCTGCCTTAGAACCAAAAGACAGTATTGACTCTAACACAGAAGGTAAAAGTTTTACAAAAAGAATCCTTGTCCTTCCCAAAAAATGATGGAAAAAATGTTATATTTCAAGAATTTGTAGATAAAATTGTCCAGAAATATTTGAATTAGAAACAAAAATATAGATCAATAAAATGTACAGGACCCTAAGAAGAAGGAAACCAATTTTAACTCATTCAGAAATGTGATCACCAAGCTACAGAGCTTTCAGGTCACAGGGAAAATATTATGAATAATCAGGAAAAGATAGATCATCTATGGAAAAATTTCAATTTGATTAATCAAGAATTCTGACAACAGTAAAAAAATAAAGGGGAAAATAACATATCCAATTATAGCTTATTCTGTAAAGTTGAGCATGATCATACATGAGAAAATAAAACTTTTTAAACATAATTAATGAATCGTAAGCTTTTTCTTGTCTTGATACTAGTTGACCTTATTTTTAAAATTGAAAGAATGTAAAAAGAAATGAATAATCCCTATATAAAAGCAGAAATACTGAAAATAAAAGGAGACATAAAGAATTAAAAACAAAAATATTAAGCTTACAAGAAAGAACTATTTCTAGAAAATATTAATACAATTTATAATAAATTCCTGATTTTTCCCAAAAAAATGGAAAACAAAATTACCACAAATAAAATTGGAAAAGGCTATTTAAAATATAATGGAAATAAATCAAGTTATCTGAAATTATCATATTTAATTACATACAAACAAACTTTTAAACTAATTAAATGAATAATATTTACCAGAAATAAAAGATCCAATTTTCTGCTAATCTAAAATTCTGCTAAGCCATAACTTAACATTGAAAAGAAGAAATCTGAGTCATGAATAACAACCAGTGTTTTTTAAAATAATATGAAAAATATTCAAAATCATTAATAATAAGAGGAACTCAACCCAGAGGTTTTACCTCATGCTTTGTTGTAAAATGACAAAGATAACCAAAAAAAAAAAATGCCAAAAGCCAATGTTGAAGGGATTATGAGATGATAGGTACACTAACCCATTGTTGATAGAACTATGAATTGGTACAACTATTTTGAAAAACATTGTAGAATTATGTAAATAAAGTTACTAAAATGTCCACATATTTGACCCAGACATTCCATTATTAGGCTTTTATCCCAAGAAAGCCACTAATAAGAAAAAAAGTGCTCATATATACCAAAATATGTATATGAGAACTTTTTGTGGTAGCAAAGAATTAGAAACAACCATCAATTGGGGAATGGCTAAACAAACTGAAATACATACATGTAATTGTGCCATAAAAATATTTAATATGATGAATACAGAGAAGCATAGAAACATCAACCTGAACTAATGCAGAATGAAATAAGTAAGCCAAGAAAATACCATATACAATGAATACAATTATGTAAAGGAAAACTATATACACATTTAAAATAATATTAATAACAGTATTTATTGTATATAATATTTTAATACAATAATATAGCAATATTAAAAAATCAAGCATGACTCAAAAGAATTTATATAAGAGGACATTCCCAATCCATCCCTGTATGGAGCTGAGAATTCCACAGGTGTTGCTTATTGTCCATGTTTTAGGACTTCTTCAATGTGTTGATTAGTTGGGCTTTTTTTCTTTTCTTTTTGTCTTAAAAAATACCATTTATTATATGAGATGACTCTCTGGAAGAAGGAGCAGAAGAGTTATAGAAGAAAACTATGATACTAAAAAGCACCAATAAATTTTTTTAAAGAATAGCAAAAATCAGAGAAATGTACATTTAAAATAATCCTAAGGAGTTACTTCATACTCATAAAGTCATCTGAGAAAACTTTACTATAATGTCCAGAATAAAATACAATGTTGATATATTTGGTAATGATATGAATTGATCTAATTTTTCTGGCATATAACTTTGAATTATCCTAGAAATATTAAATGTGCATAGCTCACTATCCCTTTGTTGCACCTAACACAGCACCTTGAAAAAAGTATGTTGTTTACAAATATCTCTTTCATGTTGAATTGAATTGGAACTCATTGGGTGACCAGAGTGGATATCAAAATATCTGTATCATAGTGCAACAAACTCTGGTTCCATAGTCCAGGTTCTAATTCTATCACTGGCATTTAATATCTTATGTGACTTTGGACAAGTAACTTAATCTCCTTAACTCTCAGTTTCCTCCGTCATGAAATGAGACAGTTAGATTAGAAAAGCACTCAGACTCCTTATAGACTGGGACCTGCAATTTTATAGTCCAAGTGGTCCAGGACAGGGAAGGAGAACACTCATATGCTAGATCCAAAAGAAGAAATCTTAAAGTGTAAGAAGGAGTAAGTTCTTTCAGTATCATCCAACTTTATACTTTCATTTTACAGAAAAGGAAACTAAGTACTAGAGAGATTAAATGATTTATTTAACGTCACACAACAAGTTAGTAGCAGAGCTGAGATTTGAACGCAGGTCATTCCCATGCCCTGTGCTATTTTCCATCCACCTTACTATTTCTGTACCAGTGTCATTTACTACACCTTTCACTGAATGAATGGCAGGTTCAAATTCTGTTCCCAATGAAATTTATTGTATTAATATAATAATAAATATAAAGTTATTATATTACATATAATATTATTATAATAATATTATAATATTATATTATATATAATGTTGTCTTGGCTTTTATCTCTAGGGTGTCTGTTTTAGGCAGGTGGTATGGTATATAGCAGAGAGTCTTTGACAATACTGAAAAAGGACCAGAGTTTTAGTTCTGGCTATGTCATTGACTAGATGTATCACTTTCCTATTTAGAACCTCAGTTTTCCTCAGTTGTACAATCAGTGAATTGGACTCTACTACTTTCATTGTATGATTCTGATGGAAGCATTAAAAATGATTGCTTGAGAAGTTTGAGAGGATTCAGATTCCTGAGAGAAGAAGAAAGGCAAGGATCTTGACACTCTCTTATCTTCTCTGAAGGAAGAAAAGTAAAAAAGGGTGGTTGTCCAATCACCACAATGCTTCAACACTTCCTCCACCTTGTATGGCAATTTCCTGCCATTGGCTATTTAACATTCCCAGCTCCTGCTAACACAAAGCACAAACATGCCACTACTAATTTATTTATCAGTAATAGAGGTGGAATGAGCTTTAGAATGAAAAGGGTAAAATAAAAATATTTGAGGAAATTAAAGGGTAAAAATATATGAGAAAACAGTAAAAGAACACCTAACTGAAATAAGATAATGTCTTCTGCTCTGACTGAACTATATATACTGCAGGGTATAATTATTATATATTTTTTCATATATAAAACTCAATCAAAACAGCAGTGGAGTGAAAAGAACAGGAAATTTGGAGTATGAGTATTTGGTTTTGAACCTCAACTTTCCCACTTAACCTATGGATCCTTAAACAAGTAATTTCTATTCCATAAGATGGAAGAATAGGACTAGATGATTTCTAAAGTCCCATCTAGCATTGATCCTATGGGGATAAAAGAGAATACTTGGCTTGTCCAAGGTCATACAGTTAGTTAAGGGTAGAGGAGAAAATAGTACTCAAAGTCCCTATGATTCCAAGGCCAGTGTTCTTTCTACCTCAACACACTGCCTTTTTACATTTAGTGGGCATTGAAATTAAAATATGAATTTGAATTTACTACTAGTACAGTGTGAATGACCCCACAAGCTCCAAAAAAGTAAATTAAAACGTGGATGGGAAACTCTGTTGTCTAAAATGTATAAGTTGAAGCAGGTTTGTAGACACAGTGATGCCTTAATTGTATAAATAATAGGATCTTCCACATTGTCAAAATTATTTGCATTAATGCTCACTTTGGACAATGCAATAAAACTCTGATCTAAGCACATTGTGTCCTGCTAGTGATTAATGGTTTGATTAAGCTTTGTCTGTCTCCCCTTAACATGATTAAGAAGAATAGGTTATTAGATAAAGGGATAGAATAAAGACAAATGCCTCTCCAGCAGAAAGCTCAGGCCTCTGTTGAAATGGATGTGCTAGAGAAGAAACCACAACAAGCCAAAGAATGAATCCTAGTTTTGTTTTTTTTATTAAAAAGACCAGATCTTAAATTCTTCATGGTGTTCAGTGCCAACACTGGAGGCAGTTAATGGACTTGACATCGAGTCTGATAATAATTGCAATAATAGCAATCAAAATATTTTGTTCACACCTCTATATTGTTTCTGGTAATGAAAAGTCTTCACTTTGAATAGTACTTTCTCACCAAGCTTTCATTACTCATCAGAAAAGGGGAAATCAGCTCATGAAGATGAGGAGAGACAGGCAATATGAATTAGAAAAAGGCATATGTAGTATGAGGGCTTCTAAGGGGCAGAGACAAAGAAGGAGTACATTCCAGACCTGGGGGAGGCTCAAAGGTAAGATGTGAAATGTCTCCTTGATGGAAAGGATGGAGAGCAATTTCTATTTAGGACCAAATGATTTTTATTAAAATATTAACCAGGACTCACAATCTAAATACCTTGAACTCTTTGAAACTCTGCTGTGTCCTCAGTAAAATGATATGGTAGCCTCTGAGGTTCTTTTTAACTCTATTTCTATGGTTATAAGCTCTTATGTCATCAAGAGTCCCTTCCAACTCTGAACATCTTTGATTCTGTGATAGCTTCCTGCACTATAGCTATTTCAGGACTCTCTTTTCTCCACACCAGCATCACTCAGGAGGGACTTATCTGCTATAGCCCTATGGTTTGGGAGTGTCACCAGATAAAATTTCTGTTCAAATAGCCCAAGCTCCATTCTGTGCTTTGTGATTATTCCAGAAGACATTTCATTACAGGATAGAATGAAACTTTAACCTTGATCATGCAGCTTGTTCCTGCCATATCATTAAATCATGAGCTTTTAAGGCTTAGAGATCAGAAAGTCTGAATGACAAATTTTACCTTCATCAAATCATAGACCTTTAAGGATTAGAGATTATGTGGGCCAAACTGAAAATTTCGTAGATGAGGGAACTGAGAACCAGGGAGGGCAAATAACTTGCCCAAGGCCATGTGGCTAGTTAAGAGGACAGGCAGGACTAGAAACTGCAGCTCCTGCTTCATAAACCTATTCTCTTTCTACTGAAACAGCCTTTTTACATTTGGGGGACACTGGTATTAAAATGTGAATCTCCCCTTATCCCTAGAAAGCCATCGCCTTAAAAAAATATTTTAATTTCAAAGGAAAAATAAACAATGTGAGACTAATCTATTTTGAATTTTATATAGTAACAGTTAAATAATGGTGGTGGTAGTATTTGGTATAGCAGGCTAGTCATGATGTAAAAAAGATATGGGTTTAGTCTGTTCCTCTAAGTGGGAGAGGCACTTAACCTTTTAGTGTACCCAGTAACTTTCTGAGACTATAAGGGCACTCAGTTATATTTGTGGAGGGAATTTCCACTTGTAGAGTTTCTTCTACAATGCAAAAAAAGTACTATAATGCTAACATTACAATTCTAAAATATTCTGTGCTGAGGTGGAGCCAAAATGGTAGCTTAGTAGCAGGAAAAACTTGGAGCCACTCAAAATTTCTTCCAAACCAATCATTACAAAGTGTCTCAAAAGGACAGAGATCAAAACAGGACAAGTAAAAGGGTTCTTCCACTGGATAAAATGTGAAAGGCAGGCAGTGAGAAGGGATTCCCACACTATAAGGGGGCAAGCCTGCCCAACCAGCCATAGGAGGTGGGCTCAGAGCTTCAGCAGCAGCAGCAGCAGTAACAGCAGCAATGGAGGAAGATCACACAAAGAACAATACAGATCTACCTGCCCTCGCTCAGGCTTCATTTTTTTTTAATTAAAAAAAATTTTTTTAGAAAAAATTTTTCCATGATTACATGATTAATGTACTTACTCTCTCTCCACCTAGCACCAGCTCCCCCCAAACCCCGCCCAACCCCAGTAGCCAACATGCATTTCCACTGGTTTTTTCATGCTTCACTGATCAAAACCTATTTCCATATTATTGATAGTTGCACTAGGGTGGTTGTTTTGAGTTTATTCCCAAATCATGTCTGCATCAAACCATGTGTTCAAGCAGTTGTTTTTCTTCTGTGTTTCCACTCCTGTAGTTCTTCCTCTGAATGAGGGTAACGTTCTTTTCCATAAATCCCTCAGAATTGTCCTGGGTCATTGCATTGCTGCTATTACAGAAATCCATTACATTCAATTTTACCACAGTGCCTCTGTGTACAATGTTCTTCTGGTTCTGCTCCTTTCACGCTGCATCAATTCCTAGATGTCATTCCAGTTCACATGGAATTCCTCCAGTTTATTATTCCTTCGAGCACAATAGTATTCCATCACCAGCATATACCACAATTTGTTCAGCCATTCTCCATTTGAAGGGCATGCCCTCAGTATTTTGCCACCACAAAAAGTGTGGCTATAAATATTTTCATGCAAGTCTGTTTATCTATGATCTCTTTGGGGTACAATCCCAACAATGGTATGGCTGGATAAAGGGCAGGCAATCTTTCAGTGCTCTTTGGGCATAGTTCCAAATTGCCATCCAGAATGGTTGAATCAATTCACAACTCCACCAGCAGTGCATTAATGTCCCAATTTTGCCATATCCCCTCCAACATTCATTAGTCTCTCCTGCTGTCATTTTAGCCAATATGCTAGGTATGAGGTGATACCTCAGAGTTATATTGATTTGCATTTCTATAATTATAAGAGATTTAGAATACTTTATCATGTGCTTATTGATAATTTTGATTTCTTTATGTGAAAATTGACTATTCACTTCCCTTGTCCATTTATCTATCACAGAATGGCTTGATTTTTTGTACAATTGATTTACCTCCTTGAATTTTGAATGATTAGACTTTTGTCAGTGTTTTTTGTTATAAAGGTTTTTTTCCCAGTTTTTTGTTTCCCTTCCCTTTGCTTGCATTGTTTGTGTTTGTTCAAAGCCTTTTAAATTTAATGTAATCAAAATTATTTTTTTTACACTTTTGTAATTTTTTCTAATTCTTGCTTGGTTTTAAATTCTTTCCTTTCCCAGAGATTTGACAAGTATACTATTCTGTGTTCACATAATTTACTTATATTCCTTCTTTATATTCAAGTCATTCACCCATTCTGAATTTATCTTGGTGTAGGGTGTGAGATTTTGATCTAGGCTCAATCTCTCCCATATTGTTTTCCAATTTTCCCAGCAGTTTTTGTCAAATAGTATTTTTGTCCCAAAAGTTGGGCTGTTTGGATTTATCATACATTGTCTTGCTGACGTCACTTACCCCACGTCTATTCCACTGATTCTCCCTTTGGTCTCTTAGCCAGTACCATATTTTTTTGATGACCACTGCTTTATAGTATAGTTTAATATCTGGTTCTGCTAAGCCACCTTCCTTCATGTTTTTTTTTCATTATTTCCCTTGATATTCTTGGTCTTTTGTTCTTCCAAATGAACTTTGTTATAGTTTTTTCTAATTCAGTAAAAAAAAATTTTAGTAGTTTGATAGGTATCTCATGAAATAAGTAAATTAATTTGGGTAGAATTGTCATTTTTATTATGTTAGCTAGTCCTACCAATGACCAATCAATATTTTTTACAATTTTTTGTTGTTTTTTCCTTTGGTGTACCTATATTTAGTATTTTTTATTTTATTTTTTATTTTTTACATGATTCATGCTTTTACTTTCCCCTTCACCCTCCCTTTAACTCCCCATCCTATATCCAAAACCCATTTCCACTGGTTTTAACATGTGTGACTAGTCAAGACTTATTTACATATTATTGATATTTGCATTGGTGTGGTCATTTAGTGTCTACATCCCCAACCATGTCTGCATCAACCCATGTGTTCAAGCAGTTGTTTTACTTCTGTGTTTCCACTCCTGCAGTTCTTCCTCTGAATGTAGGTAGCATTCCTTTCCATAAATCCCTCAGAATTGTCCTGGGTCATTGTATTACTGCCAGTACAGAAGTCCATTACATTCTATTTTACCACATTGTATCAGTCTCTGTGTACAATGTTCTTCTGGCTCTGCTCCTTTCACTCTACATCAATTCCTGGAAATCTTTCCAGTTCACATGGGATTCCTCTAGTTTATTATTCCTTTGAGCACAATAGTATTCCATCACCAGCATATACCACAATTTGTTCAGCCATTCCCCAATTGAAGTGCATTCCCTCATTTTCCAGTTTTTTGCCACCACAAAAAGTACAGCTATAAATATCTTTGAACAAGTCTGTTTTTTTTTATGATCTCTTTGGGGTACAAAGCCAGCAATGCTATGGCTGGATCAAAGGGCAGGCAGTCTTTTATTGCTCTTTGGGCATAGTTCCAAATTGCCTTCCAGAATGGTTGGATCATTTCACAACTCTACTAGCAATGTATTAATGTTCCAATTTTGCCACATCCTCTCAACATTCATTAATCTCCACTGCTATCATTTTAGCCAATCTGCTAGGTGTCAGATAGTACCTCAGAGTTATTTGGATTTGCATTTCTCTAACTATTAGAAATTTAGAACACTTTCTCATGTGCTTATTGATAGTTTTGATTTCTTTATCTGAAAATTGCCTATTCATGTCCCTTGCCCATTTATCAATTGGGGAATGGCTTGATTTTTTTATGCAATTGTTTTCGCTCCTTGTATATTTGAGTAATTAGACTTCTGTCAGATATTTCTGTTATAAAGATTTTTTCCCAGTTTGTTGTTTCCCTTCTGATTTTGGATGCATTGTTTTTGTTTGTACAAAAACTTTTCAATTTAATCAAAATTATGTTTTATATTTTGTAATTTTTTCCAACTATTGCTCGGTTTTAAAATCTTCCCTTTCATATAGATCTGACAGCTATATTATTCTAAGTTCACCTAATTTTCTTATAGTTTCCTTCTTTATATTTAAGTCATTCATCCATTCTGAAATTATCTTGGTGTAGGGTGTGAGATGTTGATCTAAACCTAATCTCTCCCATATTGTTTTCCAATTTTCCCAACAGGTTTTGTTCAATAGTATTTTTGTCCCAAAAGTTGGGTTCTTTGGGTTTATTATACACTGTCTTGCTGACGTCACTTACCCCAAGCGTATTCCACTGATCCTCCCTTCTGTCTCTTAGCCAGTACCATATCATTTTGATGACAGCGGCTTTTTAGTATAGGTTAATATCAGGTACTGCCTGGCCACCTTCCTTCACTTTTTTTTCATTATTTCCCTTGATATTCTTGATCTTTTGTTCTTCCAAATGAACTTTGTTATAGTTTTTTTCTAATTCAGTAAAAAAGTTTTTTGGTAGTTTGATAGGTATGGCACTAAATAGGTTAATTAATTTGGATAGAATGTCATTTTTATCATGTTAGCTCGCCCTACCTATATGTTTTTCTGGTTCTTTAGATCTAATTTTAATTGTTTGGAAAGTGTTTTGTAGTTGTGTTTGTATAATTCCTGTGTTTGTTTTGGTAGATAGATTCCAAAGTATTTTATATTGTCTAGTGTAATTTTAAATGGTGTTTCTCTTTCTACCTCTTGCTGCTGTGATGTGTTGGAGATATATAGAAATGCTGATGATTTATGTGCATTTATTTTGTATCCTGCAACTTTGCTAAAGTTGTTGATTATTTCCACTAGCTTTTTAGTAGATTCTCTAGGATTTTTTAAGTAGACCATCATATCATCTGCAAAGAGTGATAGCTTAGTCTCCTCATTGCCTATTTTAATACCTTCAATTTCTTTTTCTCCCCTAATTGCTACTGCTAGTGTTTCTAGAACAATATTAAATAATAGAGGTGATAATGGGCATCCTTGTTTCATGCCTGATCTTATTGGGAAGGCTTCTAATTTATCCCTATTGCACATGATGCTTGTTGATGGTTTTAAATATTATTTTTAAGAAAGGTCGTTCTATTCCTATACTTTCTAGTGTTTTTAGTAGGAATGGGTGTTGTAGTTTGTCAAAGGTTTTTTCAGCATCTTTTGAGATAATCATGTGGTTTTCGTTGCTTTCCTTGTTGATATGGTCAGTTATGTGGATAGTTTTCCTAATGTTGAACCATCCTTGCATTCCTGGTATAAATCCCAGCTGATCATGATGGATAACCCTCATGATCACTTGCTGGAGTCTTTTTGCTTGTATTCTATTTAAGATTTTTGCATCTATGTTCATTAGGCAGATTGGTCTGTAATTTTCTTCCTCTGTTTTTGGTCTGCCTGACTTTGGAATCAGTACCATATTTGTATCACAAAAGGAATTTGGTAGGACTCCTTCTTTGCTTATTATGTCAAATAATTTGTATAGCATTGGGATTAGTGGTTCTTTGAATGTTTGATAGAATTCACTTGTGGATCCATAAGGCCCTGGTGATTTTTTCTTAGGGAGTTCTTTGATGGCTTTGTTCAGTTTCTTTTTCTGATATTGGATTATTTAAGTATTCTATTTCTTCTGCTGTTAATCTAGGCAATTTATATTTTTGTAAATATTCATCCATATCACCTAGATTGCTATATTTATTGCCATACAATTGAGCAAAATATTTCCCAATGATTACCTTGATTTCCTCTTCATTACAGGTGAGGTCTCCCTTTTCATCTTTGATACTGTTAATTTGGTTGTCTTTTTTCCTTTTCTTAAAATTAGATTCACCAGTACTTTGTCTATTTAATATTTCTTTTCAAAATTCCAGCTTCTAGTCTTATTTATTAATTCAACAGTTCTTTTACATTCAATTTTATTAATTTCTCCTTTTTATTATTTCTAATTTATTTTTCATCTGGGGATTTTTAATTTGTTTGCTTTCTAGTTTTTTTAAGTTGTATGCCCAATTCATTAACCTCTGCCCTCCCTAATTTGTTAATATATGCACTCAATGACATAAATTTTCCCATTAGAACTGCTTTGGCTGCATTCCATAGGTTTTGGTAAGGTCTCATCATTGTCATTGTCTTCAATGAAATTATTAATTGTTTCTATGATTTGTTCTTTAACTAAATCATTTTGGAGAATCATATCATTTAATTTCCAATTAGTTTTTGGTTAATGTCTCCATGTATCCTTGCTAATAACTATTTTCATTGCATTATGATCTGATAAGGTTTCATTTATTATTTCTCCTTTTTTGCATTTGTTTGCCATGTTTCTATGCCCTAATGCATGGTCTATCTTTGAGAATGTTCCATGTGCTGCTGAAAGAAGGCATATTCCTTATTGTCCCTATTAATTTTTCTCCATATATCTATTAAATCTAATTTTTCTAGGATTTCATTCACCTCTTTTATCTCTTTCTTATTTATTTTTTGGTTTGATTTATCTAGATCCAGTAGGGGAAGGTTGAGGTCACCCACTAGTATAGTTTTGCTATTTCCTCCTTGAGCTCTGCTAGCTTCTCATTTAGAAATCTGGATGCTCTACCATTTGGTGCATACATGTTAAGTACTGATATTTCTTCATTATTCATACTACCTCTTATTAGGATGTATTACCTTCCCTATCTCTTTTAACCAGATCTACTTTTACTTTGGCTCTTTCAGAAATCATGATTGCAACTCCTGCCTTCTTTTTCTCAGTAGAAGCCCAATAGATTTTGCTCTAGCCTTTGATTTGTACCCTATGTATGTCTGCCTGTCTCATGTGTATTTCTTATGGACAACATATAGTAGGATTTTGGTTTTTAATCCACTCTATTATTTGCTTCTGTTTTATGGGTGAGTTTATCCCATTCACATTCAGAGTTATAATTATCAACTATGTATTCCCAGACATTTTGGTTCCATCTCCTTGTCCTGCCCTTTCTTCTTTCGCTATTTCCTTCTATTCCAGTGTTTTGTTCCCTACCCTCTTCCTCCCTAGTGTTGTTTCCCTTCCCACTTTTGTTAACCTTCTACTTCTCTAAAGGGCACAAATCAATTTTCTGCCCCAATGGATCTGATTGTTCTTCCCTCTTTAAGGTAATTTGAAAAGAGAATATTGTTTACTGCAGGAGAATATTGATATGGCCAAGTGGAAACAGTAGTGGACATGTAGTTAGTGAGACCTGGGTTCAAATTATATCTTAAATAAAATTTATTAGCTACATAACCATGGAGAAGTAAATAAGTACCCTAATTGCCTCATTTTCCAAATGGGGAAAGGGATAGTACCAAACTCATAAGGTCATTGAAATATATATAATTTCTATAAAGTACTTTGCAATCTTAAAAAGGCAAAATCAATAGTTGTTATCACAAAGTAGTTACACTTCCACATTGCAGGGGTTAGGGGCATGTTACCCCCATGATCTGAAAAATTCTCAAAAAAATTTTTGGCTCTCTTTTCATAGCAGAGAAGTCTGAATTTTTTCTTTTTCATTCATGGGGTGTTTATAGTACTTTAATGTAAAATTATAAATAACAGTACATATATTTCATGTATTTATGAGTTACTAAACTACATTTCTAGCCTTTGTGTGTCTTCTGCTGATTTTTGCATTCTTTTCACAAACCTTTTACTTATTTTAACTTTAAAAAAGAAATTATATATATATATATACATATATATATATATATAGTAATAAAAGATAAAACATGTTTATACTAGACATATACTTTATGGATTTCTGAGTCCCTAAACTTTTTCTGTGAAATCTGCTGGCTTTTGTATGTCATCTGTAGCTGCTATAATACTCCCCAAAAATTCTCATTTAATTTCTTATGCCAACCCACAATGTATGAAAACCACGATGAGAAAAGTCATGATGTGGAAGGGAGACTCATACTTCCATTTTCATCTGTTTGCAGAGTACCAAGCAAGGAATTATGAGTGATGATGTATTTGGGACCTTCTCCATTTGGAGTGTGTGTGTGCATGTGTTTGTGTGCAAGATGGAGAGCCAGTTATCAAACAATCTGTACTCAGCGGTCAATGTATTTCTCTTTTCAGACAGACAGAAAAAAACTATTGCCTTTGTCTTGTGGCTCAAGCATAGAATACACACAGAGATTCCCTGATATCCTCAGTGCATAACACATAGGGCCTTCCCTCTTACCTTCAGTTGGTGCACTCTCCATCCTGGAATTATTTTGTTATACTTGGAATCAGGAAGATCTAAATCTTAATTCAAAAGCTGCTTCAATTGCTTACTAGCTGAGTGATTCTGGGTAAATAATTTAATCTTTATTAAGCTTGGTTTCCTCACCTGTAAAAATGTCATCCATAAGATGTAGCACAGCAGAGTGGACTTCAGAAGTACTGGCTTTGGATGCTAATTCAAGGTCAAGCTCTGACTCAAACATATCCTGGCTGTGTGATCCTGGGCAAGTTACTTAGCTTTTCAGTGCTCTCTGCTTCGGTAGATGGATTTTCCTCAACCAGGAATTCCCTTTATCAATTAAATCATAGATCAAGTCCCTAATCCATTGTCTCTCACCTCACAAGGTTGTGATGATCAAATGAAATATATAAAACACTGTACATAACTTAAATCACTTAACAAATATTAGTTATTATCTGGGTACATGTTGTATCCCTATAGGAGAAAGTAAACTCCCTGGAATTGTTTCATTTTTATTTATTGATCCCCATTGACCAGACGACATTGTATCTGGCACATAGTAAGCATTTCATAAATGTGTGTTGAATAAAATCAAGTATGTTTTTCTATACCAGTGTTATGAGTTTTCATTAGATCTCTCTCTCTCTCTCTCTCTCTCTCTCTCTCTCTCTCTCTCTCTCTCTCTCTCTCTCTCTCTCTTTCACTCTCTCCCTCTCTCCCTCCCCCCACCCTCTTTCTCTCCTTAAATGCACATGGGATTTTAATGAGTCATATAGGAAGCTATTAATTATTAAGCTCCTGCTATGTTATCAAGCACCTATAAGGATTATACTGAGCCTAGATGATAAAAGAGAGGCAGAAAGCAGTCTCTTTTCTCAAAGACCTTATACTCTAATGGAGGAGACAGCATGCAAAAAATTATGCACAAGTGAGATATATATATATAGTATAACATATAGAAAATCAACAAAAGGAAAGCATTAGGATTAAGAGAAACCTAGAAAAAGTTCTTGCAGAAGTTACAACATTAGTTGAAACTTGAAGAAGGCCAAGGAATTTAAGAGGCAGAAATGAGGAGAGAGAGAGAGAGAGAGAGAGAGAGAGAGAGAGAGAGAGAGAGAGAGAGAGAGAGAGAGAGAGAGAGAGAGAGAGAAAATAAGTCCTGGCAAAGACTAAACATGGGAAATATCTAGTGAAAATACCCACAGTCAGAAGATGGAGCATCTGATTTAAAGAACAACAGGGAGGCCAGTGTCAGTGAATTGGAGAGTATAAATTGAAAGGGTATAGAAGGTACAAGAAGAGTAGAACAGCAAGAAGGAGACAGGTTACAGAGGACTCTACAGGACAAAAGATTTTATATTTCAACACATAGGCAATGGGACCAAATATGATTATAAAAGCAAATGGATTAATATTTTATAGCTGTATCTATATGCATATCTGTAGATATTCATACACACACACATATAACTTTGTTTCTTATCACCTTTGGAGCTATCACAGATTGGAAATATACATAGGTGATTTTCTATGCCATGCATAATTGATACATAGCATAGAATTAAAGAATGTTAGAAATGGGAGCAGCCTTTAGATCTTTAAGTTTAATATCCTATCCTATGTGGGAAATACCCTGTACAAACAGATCACTGCTCCTTGAGCACTCAGAATGGATTAGGAGTTCACTCTCACCAGGCAGCCCATGCCAATGGTTTGTTGTTTGGTCATGTTTGATTCTTCATGACCACTATTTGGGATTTGCTTGACAAGGACACTAGAATGGTTTGCCATTTTCTTCTCCAGCTCATTTTACAGAAGAGGAACTAAGGTAAATAGGGTTAAGTGACTTACTCAGGGTCACACAGCTAGTAAATGTCTGAGGCCAAGATAAGTCTTTGAGACTCCAGATCTGGAACTCTATCCACTGAGTCAACTTAGCTGATCATGCCGTTGGAAAATAGCTCTAATTGTTAGGAAGTTGTCCCTAATACTGAATCCAAATCTGTCTTCCTGCAGTTTCCATCTATGGGTCATTGTTCAAACAAGTCTAAAAAGTCTTCTTTGTTCTTTATCTTTAAATATTTGTAGTCAGCTATGATATTTCTTCTCTCTCTCTCTCTCTCTCTCTCTCTCTCTCTCTCTCTCTCTCTCTCCCTCTCTCTCTCTCTCTCTCTCTCGTTAAACATACTCAGTTCATTTACCTGATCCCATATTATATGGCAGGATGTTTCTCAATGTCTCTCAATTCCCTATTCCTCAAGAACACTCCTTGTTCTGTGTACTTACAGTGAATTCATGAAATTGAAGAAACTGAGAAATAGAGTCAAGAGACTGAATGTCCTGAGAGGAGGGGTGAGCAATATCATTTTATCTGATAAATACCTAAATCTAGTCCCCAAAAGGGTTCCTATGCTTTTCTCTTTGCCTATCTCCAGAGGTCTTCCATGGGCATGTATAGAAATGTTAAACTTTCTCTTCAGCCTTTTTTAAGGTCAAATTCCAGTTCTGTTACTCCCTGTGTGATCTTATGCAAACATCTGGGCCTCATGTATTTCTTCTCTAATGTAAAAGGGGTGTTCTTTAAGACCTTTTCCAGCCCTAAATGATATTAAAGTTCAAGTAGCAACAAAGGGAAGAAATGAGGAGAATAAGGGAGATGTGAAGATGCAAAAGAAAAGACCGAGATACAGCTGTTATGTAAGGTCAAAACATAGAATTTGGAATCAAAGGACCTTGTTTCTAATAGTGGCATTGACATTTAGTAGTTTTGTGATTCTGGGCAAGTCTTATTGGTTCTCTTTTGTTCTCAATTTCTTTGTCTCTAAGTTGAGGCAGCTGGACCAGATGCTTTCTATAGTCTCTTACCCATCCAGAACCTATGGTCCTAAGAAACATTTCCTCATCTTAATGTTCTTGGAGAATAGGGAAGGAAGAGACATTGAGGAACATCCTGCCATGAAAAATGGAATTCAGATAAATGAACTGGGTATATTTAACTCAGAAGAGAGAAAAAGAGGAGACATCATTGCTTTCTTCAAATATCTAAAGATAATGAACAAAAAATAATGTTAGACTTGTTTGAACAAAGTTGAAATGTTAGAATTGTTTGAGATTTGAGTTTTAAAAAATACACAAGAAAAATGGTTTCTAAGAAATAATTTCTACCCTCTTCATTCCTTATTAAGTTCTATTTGGGAAGATCCCTCGACTCATCCACACTTCATTCTTCCCTCAAGGTCTGAGGCCCCAGTTAGTTCACATGTACTTGCTAGAGGATATTCTAGGGCTACAATAATTCTACTAGGACCCTTTCTGAACTCCATTTTCACTTTCCTTCTTTGCTGTGCAATTAGCACCTTCTCATATACTGTTCTATTTGTGAAATGTCGGGACCATGTGTTTTATTCCATTCTGTCTCATGGCCCAATTATTTCATGTGTCCAAGTTGCCTTATCTCAGGGGGCTGTAATCTTGTTATGGTTTCTTATGCTTCTCTAGCTGAGCCTGAAGGAGGTTTTTAATATTCAAAGACTTATTATTGCTTATTGTAGCATTTTGCCCCATCCTCTTCTTCTTCCCAAACACCAACCTTTTCCCACATGTTTAATTGCTGCTATTGTTTTTCTAAACTCAGGAGATGATGATAATTATGATAATTTGCCTGTATATGATATTTTGTGAGTATAAATATGCAAATCTTCACATGTAGATTTCATATCCTTTCATGTGAATTATTTCATTTGATGCTTGCAAGGAGACTATGACATAAGGGAGGCAAGGAATATTATCCCCATTTTAGATACAAAGGAACTGAAGCTTGCAGAGATTTTAGTAGATTGTTAGCTTTTTGGAGACAGAGATTGTTTTGTTTTTGCCTTTATATCTTAGCATTAAAACAGAGTCATACATACATAATACCTATTTAATAAAAGCTTATTGAATTGAATTGAATGACTTGGCCAAGGTCACCTTTGGTGTAAGCATGAAGTCAGAACTCAAGTCTTTCACCTCTTTACATTACATCATTTAACTCTGTGTCCACTGTAGAGAAGCAAGCATTCTTGTTCAGGAATAAATTGGACTAAGTGACCCATGCCAATAATTCCTTTTAAAGTTCTGTCAAGCCATGCATTCATAGATAAGAGCACATACAAAGAAAAGGAACCAGGACACCTGCAGAGCTTACAACTATATCAAATCAAGAATGGCTCAAGGTAATGGGTGACTTTAACATGGAAAAGAGAAAACTCAGTTCAGACATGATTGCTGCCTTCATGTGGCTGAAGTCCCGTTCTATGAAAGCTCATAGTATCCTGGATTTAAAACTGAAAGAAAGCTTCAGAAGCTCTCTAGTCCAACGCCTTAATTTTATAGATGATGGAACTGAGATTCAGAGAGATCAGTGACTCACCCAAAATTTTACAAGTAGTAACTAATAAAGCCAGGGTTCACTCTGATTCCAAATCCAGCAATCTTTACACTGTACAATGCAGATTTTATGTGTCTGGCTTCAGAGGACAGGACTAGTATCAAGTTACAGGGAAACAAATTTAGAGTCAATGTGAAGAAAAACTTTCTAGTGATTGGAGGTGTGCAGGAATGGAATAGGCTCTTCTGGGTGGCAGTGACCATCCCCATCACTGACATTGTTTCATTAAAGGTTGAACAATCATCTGCCAGGAATACAAGAGGGAAAAATTCATGTACCAGGTAGAGAATTGGGCTTAATGACTTCTGTGGTCCCTCCCAAATCTAAGTGTTGGACTTTATCAATAAGCAAACTTATGAAAGAGATTGCAATTTTCAATTATACTGCCCAAGAAATAAAGTAAAAAACAAGTCTGTGATAGATATAGATACAGGTAGAGATAGAGATAAATACACATATTTGTGTGTGTGCGAGTGTGTGTGTGTGTAGATAGAGTAGATAGATGAATTTTTCCCAATGATCTATATAGAGCAAGAGAGGACTGAAGGAGAGAACATTTTAATCACAGATCCTTTAAATGGCACTGGGAACTTAAAAAATCAACTGGCATATGCATTACTTGTCTAATGTGCCGTCTTCTGAAATAACCCAGCAGGGTATTTTTTTTTCTTTCTATTTCAACAGCTGCAGTTAATGGATTGACTTTCCTTTCCTTTCCTTATAGATGTTAAAGACCTTAATTAACCCAGGTACTCATTATTCCAAAGGGGTCTTTTCAAATCACAGAGTTTTCAGGATTTTCAATAAGTTGTGATGGGTTGCTGCATGAATCTACAGTTATAGAACTGAGACTGAGAAGGTCTTTCATTCAAAGCAGTTCAATATGTTGCTGTGTCCAGGTGTGCAAAAGCACTTTTCACCATGGCAAAAGTCTATAACTTACCCTGCAGGCGACCAAACAGCTGAAAAAAGAGGCAAAGTCAATCCTTCACCTCATTGTTTGAGCCCTTAAATACTAATGGCTTGACTGACTTCTTTTTCTACTGAATTAAGTTGGTTTGGGGTCATTGTATGAATGTAATCTAGGTAGCTAGGTGATGTAAGTGGATAGAATGTGGCCCTGGAGTCCAGAAGACTTTTCTTTACATGTTCAGATATTTGCAGACTGTGTGATCCTGGGCAAGTCACATAGTCTCTCTTGGTCTCAGTTCCTAAACTGTAAAATGGAAACACACTGGGGAAGGAAATGGCAAACCACTGCAGTATCTTTACCAAGAAAACTCCATGTACAAGTCCAGGGGTCACAAAGAGCCAGACACAACTGAACAACTCAACAACAACAAATGTAATTGAAGAATAAGACACATAGTTGTTCCTCACAGTCAATGTATTTCTGAAAGATAGTGGGTAATTTATTTTTTTCATAAAATGAGGGCGATTTTAAAGATACCAAGGAAAAACACTTTTCAGAAGCAGAACGGTAGAATCAAATCACTGATCTTCAAGTTTCTGTTCCATCATTTTCTAGTTTTATATCCTTCCAACATGTAATTTTATCTCCTTGTATGAAAACAAATCAATTCAACAATAATTAAGCATCAATTACATCTATAATAGCATGGCAGCTGCTGGTATCTGTTATTTCAACTTTTAAGATAGGCATAATATTTCTTATATAATTAAACTTACTGGATTTTTGTGAGAAAATTCTCTCATAACCTATAAAGCACTATATGTCAGCAAGTCTTACTTGAGTATGGTTAGAGTGACAAACTATCCATCTTTTGTTCAAAGACTAACCATGTGATGTTAAGAGTCTCATCACTAGGTTGTCCATGTAGTGATGATTTTTTTTTAGTAACAATAGCTATTAAAGGCCATTCACTAAGTTATTGAGGAATTGAACCCTGAAATGATGAGAGTGCCTAAGCTGACAATCAAAAGATACATGAAGTATTGAGGAAAACATAATAATGATAGTAATAAAAGGAATTAACAACCTTCCAACACAAGTCATAATGTCCCTTTAAAAAAAAAAAAGTAAAATTGACTATAATAAGATTAGGAAAGAATCTTAACAAAAACCTGTATAATATTAATGAAACACAACAATTCTCACCCTAAGTAAATTAAAGGAAGAGTAATATTTCTTACCAAAAAAGAGGGTTTGAAAGATATTCTTAATGCCTATAATAAAAAGTTCTAAAACTTACAGAAATACTTTCATAACCAGCATACATCACTTCACAGCAATAGTAAAGAGAAAGAAAATTAGATTAGGCAAGTGACTTGCCTAGGGCCTCCTAGATTATAGATAGTAGAGCCAGGATGAAAAAGACAATATGCCAAAAAACAGCAATATGCCATTATGATTCACATCAATGGAAGGAGTACCCTCAGTGATGAGATTTGAAAGTCACACAAGTATCAGTTTCCATTTCTAGGCAGTGTTAGGATTGGCCACACTTTCCCTACCATAGTGCCATGAAAAAATACCCTTATTTTGGAATAGGTCACATTTTGTCAAATCAGGTTAAAGGTAATGTTTCACATGGGTTCCAGGAACTTAACAAATGAGCAGGGTCTTGATAGGTTCTTGCTGGAAAAAATAAATAGCTCTCTTATCATGCTAATCTCAAAGTAAACATAAAGACAAATGAGATTAAAATCTTCTACTTGGGTGGCATTTTTACCTCTGGGAAGGGAGGAATAAAATAAGACAAAATGTGAAGCTACTCCAGAAATAACTTTCTCTTGGTACCTTTGTAGGTGGCCATAGTCTTACCTTATCTGCCTCTGAGATTTCCTGGGAGTACCTGAATGAAAATGATTTATGCTCTCTCCTCCTATTGGGTTTCAGTCTCAGGGATTCCTACCAACCACTGTATTATCTGGGCTCATAAAGGAAACAATCAATACCTAGTTAAAACCCTTCAAGAAGAAAGAACAATGAAAAAGAGACACCATTTCTCCACTCTGTGTCATCTGGGAGAAATAAAAGGAAAACATTCTTAGTTAATAAAATACAAATGCCATATACATGCAGAGGCTCTAGGGGGACTGAAAAATCAGTCCTGGCTCTTGTCCCAGTCCAGTTAAATGTGAGTATACAATGGAATGATGTGCTTTCATGCCAGACACATAATCACAATGATAAATAATACATGATAGTTATTATCTTCCTCATATTTTCATTGAACCTTCCTTTCAACTTTCTCAAGGCCTTTGGCAAATTTAAGACTTATTAGATATTCTGCACCTTTAAGCCAAAGAGTCCAATAGGAATGATCTTCTCCAACATCCCATCCCCATACACAAATAGAAACTGGTAGATATTTTGCTTCTTTTGTGACTTGGGTCTTAAATTCACTTACACTAATAATATATTCTGCTGAGATCTGCGCAAGCCCTACCTAACAAAGAAAGCTCTTACTAAAAATTATCTTCATTTGAGTTAACTGGTTTGTTTAAAATAATCATTGAGGGGGCAGCTGGGTAGCTCAGTGGATTGAGAGCCAGACCTGGAGACAGGAGGTCCTAGGTTCAAGTCTGGTCTCGGACACTTCCCAGCTGTGTGACCCTGGGCAAGTCACTTGACCCCCATTGCCCACCCTTACCACTCTTCTGCCTGGGAGCCAACACACAGTATTGACTTCAAGGTGGAAGGTAAGGGTTTAAAAATAATAATAATAATCATTGAGCTTTTCCAATGTGGATAGATGTAGGAATAGCTTGGTGCTCTGCACACAGTAGGTGCTTAATGAATGTTTATTTTATTACTGAACTGAAGTCAAGAGAAAAAGAAGAAGATATTAATATATTTTTGTTAATGTGGAAGAAATGCTGGCTAGATCTAAAAGGTGTGATTCAATGAGCAGTTTGTAATTTCAAGTCAGTTGAAACAAAAGATAAATAAAAGCAAAAATTTTGTCTTTTTCATCCTGGCTCTACTATCTATAACCTAAGAGACTTTGGCCAAATAACTTGCCTAATCTAACTTCCTTTCTCTAGGTCTCAATTTTTGTAAAACTAGGATGTCAGACTGAACTGTCTCTAGGAACTTTTTGAAAATTCTAAGCCCCAAAATAACCACTTATTTGAATCAATTTAAATAATTGGCTCAGATGGGGTGAAAAATTAGTAAAAACAACCATTTGAATTGCCTGGGCAACTCCATTATAAGAGCAAATTTAGGAAGCCTAAGAATTAAAAACAAAACAAAACAAAAAAAAATCCTTTCTAAAGTTCTCTAAGCTTGTAGCACTACAAAGGAGACTCCAACAAAAAGCTAGTGGAAGATATACTGACTAATTAAATATGGTTGCTGTACTTGAGGAGTTCAAGACAGCTTGCTCTAATAAAGAGAGTTAGATAGAGTAGGGGAACAGTTGACTTCATTATCTATCACTGACACTTAATTAGATGAGTAATCCTAGATGAGTCACTTGACCTCAGTGAGCCTCAGTTTCCTCATCTATAAAATGGAAAGAATAAAATATGTAATATCAATTTCATTAGGATACTGTGAGGTCCAAATAAGATAATATATGTAAACGTTGAGGGAGATATAAGAGAAAAAAGTGTAAGGTGAGGTAGTTTAGTTCAAAGGTGTTTAGGGCTTTGAATTCAAAGCCAAGGAATTGAGATTTTATCTTGGAAGTAGTGGGATGCTGATAATATTCTTAAGTGAAAAAATGAAAGTAGTATTTCATGAAGACTCATCTGACAGTACTGTGCAGAATGGATTAAGAAGAGAAGACACCATAAGTAGAAAGATCAATTAGGAGATAGTTGTGGTAGTCTCAGAGTAAAGTAATAGAGGTTTGAATTAAGATGGTGGCAGTGGGAACAAAGAGGACAGCGGAATCCTTGAATTAATTACCTCGGGATCCTAATCTAATTTTTTTCAAGCAATTTATAATGTATAATGTAGATTATTACTGGGTTTCACAATGCCTATTTATTAGTCTCAATGTCTGTAGTAATATATTAATCTTCCATACTTTAAGTGTATGGGGGAATATAGCATTTAAATAGAGAGAATTCCTGCTTTTATAGAGTTTACCATCTACTTTAAGGGATAATTTATATATCTATATAAATAAATATATATTTTTAATTCAAGGTTCAGTGTGGGTAGTGGAGATGAGGCTATAATCTGATGCTGGGAAAGTGGAACAAAGGTCATTAGCCTTTTCATTCTTTTCTGGGAACATAGGAACATGATGCTGGGAGGCTGAAAACAATTTCACCAATTTTATCCAATTCCTTTTCCATTTGAGAAGGCAAAGTATTAAGAATATTTATCCCAGTCAATAGGTATGATAGATACCAAGAACTAAAGTGAATTCCCAATCCTCAATCAGATGAGAATTGAACTGAAGGAATAAAAACAGATAATAGAGGAAAAGTTGTGTTCTTAGGCAAGTTCTAGAAGCAAGCTAGCTGAGGAGAATGACTTCACAGTCACTGACTAAACCCCCCAAAAGGAAAAAATAATCACAGAACCTGCCATTAGGCGATGAACAGAGGACTAGGTGATCCTGAGCATAGTTGGAGGGTTGAAGAAGAGATAGAGGAGAAAGCAATAGTCAGCAATAGAGAGAAGGTATAACAAGAAAAGCAACATGAGGTAGAGAGCATTCAGACAAGACACCAAGGGATGAAAAAGGAGCATATGATACCTGATGAGGAATAAATTTAACAAAAAGCAGCCTGATAACATCATAAGAAGAAATTATCTCTGTAGCATGAAAGGGATAACTTAATCACCCTCATGAATGTCAAGTCAAAGATATTCCTCATGTATATATGCCACTGCTATGCACCTATATCTCTGTTTCTGTCTCTTGTCTCCCTCCCTCTGTCTCTCTCCATGTCTCTCCCTCTGTCATTCTATCTCTGTCTCTCTGTCTCTATCTGTCTGTGTCTGTCTCAGTGTCTGTGTCTGTGTCTCTCTCAGTCTCTCTGTCTCTCTCTCTGCTCCCCTCTCCCACTGTGGGTTGGTATATTTGTTAGAGATTTAGTTTCTTAACTTCAGGTTTATGGAGGTCATGTTCTTACTATGTTATTCCATTCCATGAAGTGCTCTTGCTTTTACCACTGGGTCCTTTGATAGTGAGTAAAAGTCAATACATGGGTAAGAGCATCTGAACTAAAGTTTAGAGATGATACTGACCCACAAAGTACTTCGAACCTGGGATAACTCTCTGGAAGTCCACAAGTGAGTGTTCCCTAGGTAATACAGATTTGCTAATTTTATATATGTAGAGAGATATGTGTGTGTGTATATATATATATATATATACACACACATATATATGTATATTCTCATGCATACATACATATACTCATAAAGTTGAATTGCAGGGATCTGTGATTTCAGCAGTATGGGCATTCCACAATAGACTGAGATCCAGCTACAATTGAATAGATGAGCTTCAAAAGTAGATACAGTTAAAAATTCAAAAATTCCATCACCTCATTGTGATCAGCCCCTTTGAAACTAGCTATCCTGGCCCTTGAACACTATATCTGAGGTCATTCACTAATACTCAAGACCTTCTAAGTCTGGTGAGAAAAGCACTGACTTGGGTTCTTCTGTCACATCCCTGGAAACCTAAGAGAACTTCAATATCATCGTGTGATACTGAAGTAGGACATAAATAAGTGAAGTAAAAATGCCTGATAAACACAAAATTATTACTATTATCATTAATAGCTTATAATTATATTGTGCTTCAAGGCTTGCAAAATGTTTTATATATAAATAAGTCTATATTTAATCTCATTTGATGCTTGTCGGAGTCCTGTGATATAAGTGTTATTACTATGCTCATTTTACAGATGAAGAACCTGAAGCAAAGTGAGGTTACATCACCAGCTCAGGGAAACATAGTTAGGAAATATGTGGGCAGAATTTAATCAGGTCATCCTGACTCCAAGTTCAGCATAACGTACAAGAGGAAAAGAATTATTAGCAACCAGAGAGATAAGGGAAGGCTTCATAAAGAAAGTGAAAAACTGGGTGGGCAAGATATCCCATTTAAATGATATCTCTTAATTTGATGATGGGAAAAGAAATAAAAAGGAAAAGAAAGAAGGAAGAAAGAAAAAAAGATGGACTAAAGGGGAAAAAAGGAGTAGAGATGCCAACAGTGGTCTAGAAAAAGCAAGAATTTTAGGAGACCCAATGTTGAGGAGCTGTGGCAGTAAGTTGACCTCAGCCAAATGCCTAGAATCCATAGGAAGAAACACTAGGTTGTAAGTATCATGGACTGGAATCACATTCCAATTCCTCCTCTCTAATACATTATGAGATTAGTCAAGGTCCGCGCCTGTTTCCTGACTAATGAAATGGAGATAAAAATAACTGTCTCTTTCTGTTCCTTGGACATTTTTGAAAAATCTGTGAAGATAAAATAAAATAGTATAGAATCCTAAATCAAAAATTGGCAGGATCTTTAGAATCCATCTAGTATAATACTCTAATTTTACAAGGGAAGAAAATGAGTCTTAGAAATGTCAGGTGACTTGTATAAAGTCACCCAGGTAGTAAGCTTCTGAGATGAGATTCAATCTCAAGTCTTCTAATTCAAGGTTCAGCACTCAAAGTTCAGATCCTTCTTTACTGGATCAGTGGATAGAATGAAAGACTTGAAATCATGAAGATAGATTTTAATCCTGCCTTGGCATGAATTCCCAACCAGCTTCATGAAAAAGGGGCAAGTCCTAATTTCTGTGAACTTGTTTCCTTATCAGTAAAAAACATCTCACAGGGTTGTCATGAAAGAGGGAGAATTAATTTAAACAGGCAAAGACAGCAGGGCTTATAGACTAGGACTTAGACTTAAACACCAACTGAGGGAAATAGACTCAATTGAAATTAACTACAGGCTTTAGTTAATTTCACAGGAAGGGACTTGTTTTGAAGTTACACCTTCCTTCAAGCCTAGAGTATGTTGTTTCTTTCCCTCTTCTTCCCTCTCTTAATAACTAACTGAAAAATTAACTAATAGGTCTGTTGAAACACAAAAGGGTTTATTATTTTTAAGGATGATTTGTCAGGAAAGTGGATTGAGAAAGCCCTAACAGTTGTTCACAGGAACATCAGGCGGCGGAAGGAAGGAAGAGATGGAGTCTGAGCAAGGTCCTGCCTTAGCTCAACTTTCAAGGTGCTCTTGATGTCTAAAGGGAATAAAATGATGACTAACCAATTTCTTTAGATAAGATACTGTCAAATTATAGTTAAACCCCTCACAGATTTGAACTACTCTCTAATTTACTCTCCTTATTCACTCCACAGACATATAAGGGAAGGGAAGGGAGGTAGGAATAATATAGGGAATGAAGATACAAAGGGTTTATCTAAACTAGCAATTCTTAAATAAATATTTCAAAGCTAGACTAAATTTCAATTCTACAGATGGGCAAGGAAGCAGCTCAGCTGGTCAGAAACTCTCTCCACAAGATTCCCCCAAAACCAACTGACTCCTCTCCCTCAAGATTCCAAACCTCTAACTGATTTCAGAACTCAGCCAAAGCTTGAAAAAACTATAATGAACCCCTCTCTCTGTACTACAAAAGAGAGGGAAGAAGAAAAAGAGAGATACAGAGAGGAAAGAGGAAAAGTCACACCACTATCACTATCTTCATGATCTTAACAACCATATCTTTCAGACTGGTGAAGACAGCCCAGGACTATGAACCCATGAACCTTAGTAATAGCAATGCTTGCATTCCAATACCCTCCACCATCATCCTGGTAAGCATATGCCATGGAAATGCATCATGGGAACTTTTCCTGAAATACTATAGCCACAGCTATTGAAGAACCTGAAAAGAAAGTTTTTGCCACCAAAGTCCTTGGCACTATGAAATGATGCAACACCGGAAACTGATGAGATTTTTATCAGCAGAAATTGTGTTGTTTTTTTTTTAAAGAAATTAAAATCTATTTTGTTGCTGCACACTAAGGACAATAGGCTCTTTCCACCTAACTGGTAGCTGAAAGTATTGTCTTCCCCAATGGAATGGGAGCTCTTTGAGAGCAGGCACTACTTTATTTTTATCTTTTTTCCCACAGATCTTAGCACAATTCTTTGCACATTGTTAAGTATTTAATAAAGAAAATTTATTCATTCATGCCTGTAATTATTATTAGAAATAATGGTGCTATTTCAATGCATAGTAATATTATTCTTGCCCATGGTATTAGTATTATATTCTGTGCTATAGATGGAATCTTTTTCCCGATGGAGCAATTCCATGGAAAGGAACAAAAGAACCTCATCTTTTTTGTAGGAGTATTTGCTGTACATCTTGGCCCATAGCATCTCTATCTTACAAATAACAATTTCAACCATGCTCAGAAACATTGCTATGGTTAAATATGTGTGACATGTAGTCAGGGCTGTGCCATTTACAATAAGCCATTGCAATTTAGTCCCGTTGTTTTCCATGCTGTAAAAGTGATTTCTAATTTACATTATCAGATATGATTCATTAATCTAGAAAATTAGTTTTGGGGCAAAACATGGACCACATTTCCAAATATTAAAATCTACTCTTGCATCTTTGCTTTTCTATTATTCTTTTGAAGAAACTTTGAATTTGCAAGAATATGGGACAAATTCATTCAGCAGAGTGATTATTTACATGTTTATAAGGAGAAATATAATGTTATTCTGATAGAGCTTCTGAGGAAGGATTGGGACAGATATCTCTACATGTGGCAGGAGCACTTTTGAAACTCAAAGGAGCTTTCATTAACACTTAGTTGGGAGAAATGAGTCATTGAGGTGAGAAGGCAGAATTATCATAAGGCATTATTGTCTTTATCTTCTTTCAGAAGTTAAGAGAAAAGAGATGTTCCCTCTCATTTTCTTTCCTTCCTTGCCTCATCCCCCCCTTTCCTTCCTTTCCTCTCCCTTTCCTTAGGAAAGAACATTGGCCAAACAGTTAGAAAGTTAGAATTGTATTTCTTCTCTGACATTTTTATTCATGCAGTCATGGTCAATTCATGTAAACTTCTTGATCCTCAGTTTCATCATCTGTAATATAAAAATAATAACCTCTGCTCTGCTCACCATACAAGGTTGTTGTGGGTATCAATGAGATAAAATCTTTGAAAGCGCTTCATACAGCATAAAGCATCATGAGAATCCATGTAAGTATTCCCAAGAGACACTCTGGGAGGGCATAAGGCAACACATTGATCAATACCATGCTTTCAACAAAATGTTCTCCCTCTAAACCCTAAGCAGCAGCAAGTATAAGAGGTTACTAAACAAAATGTTCATTGAGGCGACTTTGTAGGAATGATAAAAGAGTCAAAGAGAGGAATAAAGTATCTGTCCACTGAAGATGATGATAGGAAAAAATGAAACAACCCCATATAATTTGGATAGTAACATATATAAATATATGTATATAAGCATATATATTCATAGTCACACACATATATATCTATATGCATGTAGGCATATGCATTAACTTATGCATGTTAACACATACATGCATTTTAGATATATGTGTGTGTTGGATATATGTACATAAGTAAAGCTATATATACATAAACATTCCAATAGAATATAAGTTTCTTGAAGACAGGAATTATTACAATTTTATCTTTCTTTAAATCAGAATCTGGTACAATGTCTTGGACATAGTAGCACTTATATTTGTTTAATTGGATTGAATTATTCATAAACAAATCTGATTTGACAGGGCCAACTAGATGACCAAATAAATAAATCACTGGATGTGAAATCAGGAAGACTTGAATTCAAATCCTGCCTCCTCCACTTCCTAGCTACTTGACTCTGGGCAAATCGCTGAAGCTATCTGTGCTTCAATTTTCCCATATTTTACATATAGGGATAATAAAAGCATCTACTTCTCAGAGTTGTGAAGATCAAATGACCTAATAATTATAAAGTGCTTTGCAAATCTCAAAACATCATGTGAATCCTAATTTACATTATTATTATTTGACTTACTCTATATTGATTATGATAGTTTCATACTTTTCTATATTTTTAATATTTCACATGATTTGTTAGGAGTGATACATTGAAGTTTTTGACTTAACAGATTTGGAATGACTGACATCACTTGTATAAAAATAAATTTTAAGAACTTATAATTTCAATGAATTGGCATTTTTTAATGTCTACCTTTTCAGTGCTTCCCTAATTTTAATATTAAAGAATTAAAAATACTTATAATCATAATCCATTATTCATGCAAGTCAAAATTTAAATTGCATAAAGCTTTTAGATCCTCATTTTGCTTGTTCTCTTTGAAGGGCATTATCAAGTTTATTAGGTCTCTTCAATTGTCCAATTAAAACTTTCCTTCCCAAATCCCCTTCTGAGCACCTCATGTTCATGATTTGTTCAGTTGTTTCAGTCATGTCCTTCTCTTCCTGACCCTATTTGGAATTTTCTTAGCAAAAACACTGCAGTAGTTTGCCATTTCCTTCTTCAGCTCATTTTTTACAGATAAGAAAACAGAGGTAAACGGGATTAAATGACTTGTCCAAGGTCACACAGCTAGTAAGTATCTAAGGCTAGATTTGAATTTAGGTCTCCTAACTTCAAGCCTGGCACTCTAATTAGCCACCTACCTGCCCAATGAGCATTTCGTACTTGTGTTCAGATGCATTTTTATAAATGTGTGCTTTGTATTTTGAGTAACTCTCATCTTGTTGAAGTCAAAATGATGAAAGGCCTCTATCTTTTCATGGGACTTTCATTTGTTCTACTATCAATAATTAGGTCTTTCCATATTATACCCAAACTCATGTACCCGACATTCAAGGTTCTCTATGGTTTAATCTTCCCTTATTTTTGAATTCTTATCTCACATTATCCCACTTCATATATTCTCTTCAACCAACCTAGACCACTTACCAGGAAACAAATATGTCCTGGGCTTTCTACATCCCAGCTTTTTTCATGCCATTCCCAACATCTGCAGTGGCCTCCCCTAGCCCTCATATGGGCTTACTGAAATCCTTGTTATCTTTCCTGATCCACTTTCAAAATTACCTCTTTGGTGGCTCTTTCTCTGTTGCCACTGTTCTGAAATGACCCACCCACCCACCCATACCATAGGACCCACATAAGTTTGTTCCTCTGCTATAGACTTATCTCCTTAGTCTCCTGATCTTCAGTCCCAAAATGCCAACTGCCTATTAAAAATTTAAATCTGTCTGATCTCAAACTCATATATCTAAAATTGAACTTACCTTTTACCTAAATAACTCTTCATCCAAACTTCTCTATTTCTATTGAAGATCCCATTCTTTAAGTCGCTCAGGTTTGTAACCTCAGAATCCTCCTCAACTCTTCAGTGTCTCTTATCCCATATATCCAAGTAGTTCCCTAATCTTGTATTTCCTACTTCTATCATATCTCTACACCTTTTCTCTCCTCATACAACTATGTTATACAACAACCATGACTCTAAAAGACAGAACTAGGAGAATACAGGGAAGCTGTTGATTGTTGTAATTTTCTCTCTTTCTCTCATCTCTGTCTCCAAGTTCTCTCTTTCTCACTGTCTCTATCTCTGTCTCCCCTCCTCTTTCTTGTCTTTATGTTTCAGTCTGTTTCTCTCTCTCTCTCTCTCTCTCTCTCTCTCTCTCTCTCTCTCTCTTTCTTCCTTTTCTCCATTTCTATTCCCACCTGAGTGTTTTAAGCACTTTCTAATAACCATTTAGACCTCTCTCACCATAGAATGTTCAGGAAAGTGCCTGGAGTCAATAAGATTTAGCTTCCTAAGTTCGAATTTGGCCTCAGACACCAGCTGTGTGACCCCAGGCAAGTTAAAAACCAATTTGCCTCAGTTTCTTCATCTGTAAAATGAGCTAGGGAAGAAAATGGAAACCACTCCAACATTTTTGTCAAGAAAACTCCAAATGGAGTTATGAAGAATCAGACATGACTGAACAACAACAACCACTGAATGCACAGACTCATGAAGGTAATAAGTTAATTTTACTTGAATTGTTCAAGAAAATGCTGGCTGAAAATCTCTCAGGAATTCAGTACAGAGGATTCCAACATTAGGCGGAAGGTGAGACCTTTTAGATCCCTCTCAACTCATATTCTATAGTTCTGAGGGGAAAAAAAGAGGGAGGAGGGAGGGGGAAAGAAATAAGAGAAGGGCAGCATCAGGGCTAGGAAGGTCTAGAGAAAAATAAATTACTTTGGCTATGTCTGCCTTGTTACTCTTGGGCAGAAAGGACCTTAAAGGTGGGAAGCATCTTTTGTCTGTGAGCCAGTTGTGGGTCCTAATAATAAAGATGAATCCTCTTGCAATGGCTGTGGTTAGAACAGTATAAAGTTTTCATGCTTGCATCTAGATACACTAAAGAAAGATTTTCATTTCCTATCAAGATAACTTATTGTGGAAGATTGGGAGCCTTTGCTTAGAAACGTGTTTACGTTTTCTCTCAACCGCAAAGATAGTACAAGTAATAACTCCCCACAGAAACAGATGATTTCAGCTACCAGATAAGAGTTCCATGGAGAGTGATGATTTTGACCCTAAGATAGGGTTTCCAAAGATGAAATAGTCCGGCTTTGTGGTTCAACTTTTTTCACTATGCAACAAAAGCCAGTGTCATCCTATATTGTGTTTCTGGCAACTTACTTATCCCTGAAGCACAATAAAACAACAAACTCTGAATGAGTGTTCAGAGGTTTTTATTTTTCCAACCCAAAGACTGGATCTACATAGCTTAAATATTGAGGTAAACAGCATTCATTGACTCCTTCATTCATTTAACAAATATTTACTGAATGTCTGGCATATGCATAGCACTAGTCTCCTCCCTGAGAGGAAAACAAAGAAACATAAGGCAGGGTCCATGAAATATTAGTGTGTTTGGGGAAAAAAAGACAGGTAGACAATTGCATACACTATTCTTCATTATGTGATAACCACCATACAAATAGTGTAGTCAATCAAAATTTTTGGTACTCAAATGAGAGAGAGAGAGAGAGAGAGAGAGAGAGAGAGAGAGAGAGAGAATTTCTGTGTTCAAGAAAAGATCAAAAACTATAAAAGGCCTCAGTGGCCAACTAGTCTATCTCTCTAATTTTACAAATGACCAAACTGAGAACCAAGAAGTTCCAAGTCATACATGTAGAAAATACCCAAAGCTGGATTTAAACTCAGTTTTCTGACTCCAGGATCAGTGCTCATTTCACTACACTACAGAGGATGTTGGCAAATGGCAAGGAAAAAAAAAAGACCTTTAAGAACATGAAGAGGAGGAAATATATGGAGCCCCCTATAGATAAGTAGTTATAGTTAGAACTGGGGTTTTCCCTATAAGCAGAGGGGAGCCACAGAAGATTTTTGAGTAGTGAAATTACTAATCCCTAAGTCAGTAGGTAGGAAAGGAGGGTACAGTAGTGGAGGTTGTAAGTTGAGGTGGTAGGAGGTATAAGGGAATGACTGAGTTTTGGAAATACAAAACACTGAAGTATAAAGAGCTGCAAAGGGAGAGGATGAAGTAATTGGGCAGGCAGCTGCAGGAGGGAGACACAGACTGGGTACAGAGGTTTGAGACAGAGACACTGAAGGAAAACAGACTGAGCCCTTCAGGTAGGATGGGCACTTCTACAGAAAAAGGTTAGAGCCAGCAAGAAATGGCTTGAAACTGATTAGAGGGCTTTCTAGTCAGTTTCTCAGGTTCACAAAGGAAGAGTCCAGAGGAAGTATAGAGATCACCACTTCCTCCAAGATGGACGCCTCCAACTTCCTCAGGACCCAGAAAGAAAACTATTCTTTCTCCCCTTCTCCCTCTTTTATCAAACAACCAATGATTTAGCCAAAGGTTTGATTAAGTGACAACAGGGTTTATTGAGTTTCAGGGTTGATTGTAAAGGACAGAGGAATACAAGGTATCTCTAACAACTGCCTAGGGAGAAGCTTCAGGTGGGGGAGGGACACAGGAATGTGAGACTGAGAAAGGACCTGCCTCACTCTGTCCCTGGAGGTTTTGTTGTCTTTAAGGTTAGGAAAGTTGCATACAATGATTCAGGAGATAATTTGTATCAAGGGTAAGCCCTACTTGACTATGGGGAAACTAAGTCTACAAAGTTTGAATGCTAACACCCAGATCCACCCTTCTTCCAAAACCCACAGGAAATTCAGGAAGGGAAATGATGATTGGGATAGGGAAGGCCAGGGAGATCCAGAGGAATTATCTAAGCTACAAATCTTAAGAGAAAGCTGCAGAATCAAGGCCAGGTTTTCAGCCCCAAAGATCGAGCTCAGTTGACCCTCCTGCTCTGACCAAGACTCCAGGATCAACTGCCTCTAGTCAGGGTTCTAAACCCTTTTCAACTGTCAGAAATTCTGTAGTAAGGCTTTGCTGTTGATTTGCACTTTCTGCACCACAATGTGTGGAGGGGAGTACAAGTTATGGATCAAGGAAGCTCTCACTCTCTTTTCTGGTCAAGCAGCAACAGTGAACAGAGATGTGAGGAGAGCAGCAAGCTCTGGTTAGCTAGGGAAGAAGGTACATGCAGGGGAGAGCCAAGAATGTGGCTTCCTGCCTTTTATTTCTCTGACCTGCTTTTTACTATTTAATAAATAATTATAAATTAATATAGCCTCCAGAGAATTTTAATCTTAAGATATGGATTACAATTATATAGAGTACATATCATCAACTAAGCTCTTTCAAATAGTGATTGTTTCTCTCCTTCACTTATATCATCAATGTCTAGCATATAGTATGTACTTACTAAATATACATTGGTAGACTGACTGAAGGATAACTAGGATTTGGATCAGACTTTAAACGAAAGTCATAAAAATGAGATATAGAATCTTACCACTAAAAATTGGCAAGATTTATCTGTATTTTCTTCTCCTAGGATTTTGGGTTTCTGGTTATGCCAATTTTATCACCTAGAAGAGTATTTTTCCCTTCTTTTTTTGGCAATAAATCAGAATCAATATCAGATTATCCTTTTCTGTCATTTTTGAAATTCTTATCTTGTAAACAATTTAACTTCAGGCAGTAATACAGAAATCAAATGATGGTGGTGTAGAGCTGATTAGTAAGCCCTTTATGTTCCTCCTCAGACAGTTACTATTTAACCCACAATATTTTTCTGATGTAACATACTATAGAAAACAGGTGTGCTTTGCTTAAAGACGGTCTTTCTCTGAGTCAGACTCCAAAGAAAGGCATTAACTAGGTATTTGGATTACTGTTAGACTGAAGTAGAAAGCTAGCCTGAGGTCTAATGGGAAGAAATACAGGGGCTAGACTATGGCCAATCAATAGATGCCCTCTTTACCCAGCTGCCAGGGTCTCTGCTGTTTTTTATCATTATACCTCCCATAATACTTTGCAAATGATCAGAGATGTAAGTCATTCAGTGTAACTAGGGTTTTGCCCCAAAATCAGAGATTACAGATAGTGCCGTAAGAGCACCAGCAGTATAGAAACATTGGAGCATAGCTTCTAGCTAGCATAAATAATTAATTAAAATAAGGAGATGCTCAGTAGTATGCTAAGTTCTTCTCCCTTCCCCACTTACCTTGATTTACACTAGAAAAAGCAATCTTCTACTACCATGTCCTCCCACTCTTTCCATCATGATAACCTTCACAGTGGTCATTCACACTGGTGCCCCTGAGTCTATCTCTCCCCTCTTAGAGGGTAGTGGCCCTCTCTGAATGCCTGAGGTAAATCTTCATTTAGAATCCAAACACATTATCTTCATGCTTCAGTTTAAAAAGACACTTTGAATATCATGTAGTCCAATCCCTTCTTGAGAACTTGAGAAAGGTGATAAAACAACTTCACCTGAAATCTTTTTTCATGCTCCTTGCCCTAGGGAAGTGATGGCAAACCTATGGCATGTGTGCCAAAGATGGCATGCAGCATGCTCTCTGTGGGCATGCATGCCACCCCCCAACCCTCAGAGTTTGTTACTAGAAAAGCAGAGAGACTCAAGCAGAGCTGCTCCCTTCCCCCTCTTCCCCATGCCTAATGACTTTTTTTACATCATCCACCCCTCTGCTCAGCTGTCCAATGGGAGTGCTTCCTCCTTCTCCTGTCTGAGGTAAGGTGGGTGGCTCACAGGCAGCAGAGTAGGAGGGGAGCAGAGTGCTTGGGCCACTCCTCTCCCTCTCTCTACACTCTCTGAGGACATTCCTTACTTTACCCACCCCTCTGCTCAGCAACCCAATGGGAGTGCTTTCTTCCTCCCCTGTGTGGGGTAAAGTGTGGGTGGCATCTGGCACTGGGTGGGGGACAAGGCACATAGTCTCTAAAAGGTTCACCATCACTGTCCTAGGTTATGGTCTGTGGTAGCACAAACAATATCTTAGTTATTGGTCTGTACATAATTGATATTTAATGAATGTTTCTTAAATTGAATTGTTGAAACAAATTTATACATTTTGCTCAAATGAGAGCAAATCCACCTTTTCATCATTGTAAGACAGGTAGTTGACACAGTAGAGTACCAGGGCCAGATTCAGGAAAACATGAGTTCAAATCTAGTGTTAGACATTTACTAGCTGTGCACTTCTGAGTAATATCACTTAAACTCTGCTTGCCTCTGTTTCTTCATCTGTAAAATAGGGGTAATAATAGCACCTATATCCCAGGACTGCTGTGAAGATCAAATAAGATAATAATTGTAAAAAAATTTTTATATAGCACATAGTAAGTAATATAAATTTAAATATTAGCTATTATTAGCTATTATCATTCCTCAAATCTAGTGTTCTTTGCAAACTAACATCAAAGTGATGCCCTAACATCAGTGGGGTGAGTTCTTTGATTTTCTTACCATAAGTGATAGGGATGTGTTTGCAAAGATATACCTAGTTTATGCTTTATTGATCATTTCCTTTTTAACCCATAGTTCATGTTTATGCAATGGCCAGACAGGATTGGCTCATATGTATAACAATTTCATGACTTTGGCTTGGATTCTATGGAGTCCCTTCCAGTTTCACATTTCTAAGACCTTTGTTGAGTAACCTAGGTGAAGGAACAAAATTCATGTTAGAAAATTAAAACAGAAATAGTCACACTGAAAGGTCAGACACAAAGCCAATCCAATCACAAGCAAGACAAAATCACAGAACTTCAGAGGAATAAGAGACCTTACTAGTTAACTAATTTGACCCTTATATGAATAACATATAAGTAATAAAACATAAATTTGGTATAGTACATCCAACAAGTGATGAACTTGAAAACTTTAAGTGAGCAGGGAAACTCTATCTCTATAATATATATTCTTATGGATCATATATTTTCTCCATGATATATAATATGTTCTTCTGTAACATATAATATAAAATTATATATATTAGAGAGGAATGGGGTATATTTTATATGTGTACATACATATAAAACTTAACCCTATTTGTCTCAGTTGATGGATGATGGATTGATGAGGACGTCTGTAAAATGAGCTGGAAAAGAAGTTGACGAAATTCTAATATCTTTACCAAGAAAACTCCAAATGGGGTCACAGAGAGTCAGACATGACTGAAATGACTTAGCTACCTACATACATTCTCATATGAGAATGTATGTAGGTAGCTAAGTCATATGTGTATATATATGTAGGTAGCTATGTCATATGTGTGTGTATATATATATATATATATATATATATATATATGGAGAAAGACAGACAGAGACAGAGAGACAGACAGACAGAGAGAGACATATCCCTATGTATATAGTAATTCCAAAGATTCCAAGTCAGGGCCATGGATTTGCTATACTTATGAATCAAGTTGGCTTTATCCTATATCATGACTGGACATTGGACAAACATAAACCATTGGTTAATGGGAAATGGGGGGGATGTGTATACATACACACACACACATGCAGGAACCTCAGTAGTCATCAAGTCCAACTCTTTACATGAGTAAGAATCTCCACTATAATATATAAATGAACAGTTTGAAGACCTAACATGAAGGGGAATCCACTTAATATATACATATATATATATACATATATGATATATCTGTAATGATATACATAGATTCATTTACCTTTATATATATATATATAATCTATCCATATGAGATATTATAGAAATAGTCAGTTCTCCCTCATTTAAGTTTTTTAAGCTTGTGTTTTAGTGTAGCTTCTTATTCATGTAGGGATTGTCCTAAATGACTACTGAGTTATGTGTGTTTTTGTGTGTGTATATGTGTGTGGGATTTTATTGAAAGTAAACATATATTTGCCTCTTTTGCAACATACAGTCATTGCTGTCATAAACACCACTGACCCCCATTCAAGCTAACAATCTTCAGTTTCTTTCCTCAATCAGAATAGACTTGAGGCCATTATCTATGCTATATGACTTCAGTGTTCATCAGATTATCAAGGTCTTTCCCAAAATGTGAGGCCAATACTGAATATAATAGCCCTGAGGGATAGGCATTGGAAACCCTAGGTTGCACTTCTCCTGATATCATCCTGAAAGGGTAGGAATATTGCACTTCCTCTCAGGATCTATTCTTGGTCATCCATCTATTAGTCTAAATCCTTTTTACTCTATTTCTATTTTCTGTCCAGGTTAACCCTTGAGACTATGAGTTTTCTCTATTCACCCCCCCCATGATGTGAAGTAGAATTTCCTTATACTTGGCCAACTTATAGCAAATTCGGCAATAATGACCACTCCTTGTGAAGGCTGAATTGAAGAAATTCTCAGTAGCCATTATTCCCAATTGTAAAAGAGGAGAAACCAAATATAGCTAACTAAACCTTTGGTATATAAACATACTGTGTCAAAACAATAAAGGACATTGTAATATAAGCAATTTATGGATGGAGCCTGATTCCCTATAATGGTTACACTCTCAGATTTTGTTTCTGTTACAAGGAAAAAAAAAAGAAATTGTTCTGGGGAACCCAGTGGGTATTATGATGCTCAATGAGACAGGCAATATTATGTAACTGCAAATGCACTGGACTGGAAATCAGAAAACATGATTTCTAATTCCAACTTTGCTACTAACTTAATATGTCACTTCTGAAGGAAATGGACTACATGATCTCTAAGGCTTTTCTAGAACTGAAGGGTAAAGATCCAATGTTTTGCTTTTAGAAAGAAGTTATCTCAAGCATTTTAGGATTCAGTTATGAAGCTCTTTGCTCAGTTCAGGCCCCATTACCATGTCTGGAAGCAAAATAACTCATTTGGATTTTGCAAATTGTCATTGTATTGGAATAAGTGAAATCTGGTACATCAATCTTAAAGGCAAGTAGGATAAAACACTCCAAGAGGATTTATATTGCTGAATGTTTCTGAAATCCAGTAGCTGCAGTCTACCTAAATGAGAATGGGATAGATTGTGTATGAACATGTACATATGTATCAGCAGACATTCAAGTTCAATAAGGATATGCGTGCTATTCTTTAGAACAACTGAAGCTTACCCTTGCATTCAACCACCTTACATTCCCCTTTCCAATAGCTGGGGAATTATGCTGGAGATAGCAAAGATAACAGCTAGTTCTACTAGAACATAGTATACTGAGAAATAATGTCTTTCACATGGGTGCATATAGGGAATAAGACTAATTTCACTGGCAGAGAGGACTCCCAGGGGAAGAATCTCCCTATTCCAAAGCAATTAAAAGCTTTGCTATAATTTGTCATCTTTAAGAGTTGCCTCAAAAATACAGAGATTATTTATCCTAATAAGAGAACTACCTAGAATACAAAATATTTATAACTACCAAACTTTTGTGCTTCTCTCTAAGAGAGGTAATCTTACAGAAAGTCTCAGAAGCTTTCCCTAGTCCTTTCTTTGGGGATTCTTATCTTTTATTTATAAATGTCTTAGCATAGCAGGTTTGTCTTCAGTTTCCTCATCTGTAAAATGAAGGGTCTTGAGTGCTTTCCAATCCAGACTAGACCCCGTAATCAAGTAAAGTATCAAAAGACCATTATGTCCTTCATTGTCTAAGTGAAATATCTCTTGGAGGCTTAAGAATGAAAGGACTGAGAAGTAGGAGAAATAGAAATAGAATACAAGGAGGAAGAGTATAGAAGTCATCAAGGACTATGCCCTCATTTTTCTTTTTTGAGAAAATGTAACATGGAAAATGGCAGGGTGGAATTCCTGCAAGATACAGGGTCAAGTTTCACCCAGAATTCAAGGGGACCCCCCTGGAGAACTCTGAGTGAGGGGAGAGTTGGAAAGAAGTTGAACAGTTGTTTCCTGGGGGTTGAGGTGACCAGGTCTCTCTGCTTGCTGTTCCCAGTTTGGGGATTGCCTTGGTAGCCATAGTGGCAAAAGCCATTTTGGTTTCTACTCAGGAGTTTGCCTGTCTAGGGGATTTAGACCTTCATTGCAATAGTATTTTGTCATTCATTTAGTTATTTAGATATTAGGAGTAATTACTATAAACTTTGAGGGCAAGTTAGCTAAAGGTCTGCCACTACTTCCTGGGGTGGGGGTGGGGGGTTGCTACCTAACTGTTCAGGGATTCCCAGTTTTTATCCAAATCCTAAATATCCCTTCCCTGCCTTCTCTTCCTACCTTTATCAATATAAACTTTATCTTTTAGTAGCTGTGCCTGGGTATTATTTAGGGCATACTCACAAATGCCATAAAGCTTGGTTCCTGTCAGTTGCCAGCCAAAGAAGTCAGATCCTTCTCAGTCCTTAACTTCAAGATATCAAGTTTCTCCTTTGTCTTCTCAATCAAACCTGTGGGGAATATAAATTGAGAAAGTGAACTTCATTAGAGATTTGCCTTTGCTGAGCCTTGCTTGAAGATGCTGCCCTGCCTCCATATTCAACTGAAAACCAACTGCTTGGGGGGAGGGGTTTGAGAGCAAGGAGTACCTACCCCTCCCTACTCACTCAAGCCTGTGGGGGGTGGGGAGAGGAGAGTGTCCTGCTGGTTCCTAGCTCAGGCCAGCCCATCAGCTTCCCAACATCTCTGTTATTACAAACATAACAGAAAACAGAACCAGATTGAGGAAATGGCTCTCACAGGATCACATAGGTAGAAAAGAACAGAGTGACCATTTTAACTCCTTTACCTCTTCCTCTCCCTGCTTCACTACTGACTCAGGACTTTTCTCTCTACCATAACCCAGCACCCATGTCACCCTAAAAGATTCGTCTTTCTCTGATTAGTTATTTACTTCTCAAACCTCCATTTTATGGAAGAGCCTAGGTTAACCATGTTCATTTCTTCTGGTTCTTCTGACTACTCAGATTTCTTTCTCCACTATTCACCTATAAAAGGGAATTCTTTGATCTCTCTGAGTTTACACTTGTGAAAGGGAATCCTTTATTCCTTTGTCTATTTTGAGTGAACACTTTGGTTAAAGATAACTTAAGTACCCCTACTTAGTACCTCACTAGATTGTGAAGACAGGATTAACTCTTCTTTGTCTTCTTCTGAATTGAATGGGAAAAAAACACCAGAGCATTATAGCATTATTTAGTTAGATAGACTAATGTTTTCTCTACCCTTTTGTATTTCTCTGCTTTTACCCTTTCCTCCTCTTTTATAAATAAAAGCTATTAAATTCATTTCAACTTTGGACAATATTACTTTGAATTGGCAACTACCATTATTATTTATAATCTTCATATATTTTAGTCAAAACTATTAATTTTTAATCCTTACACACCAGAAGCCTTCTCACCCTCTGCCATTATTCCTTAGTAAACTTCCTACTATGAAAGATTTCCCTTGTCTGTTGCCCTTCTGCCCTGGCAGATGAGAACTACTTAGAATACAAAATATTTATAACTATCAAACCCTTGTGCTTCTTGCTAAGAGGTAACCTTCCCTATAACACTCCATGGGCTCCCCACAACCACAATGCACTATGATCTATTACTCTGACTGGTCAGTTCCTACCCAAAACACAATTTTAGGAAGTGTCCAGACCAAACATTTTTATTCCTTCCCTATTCTCCTGATGACTCTCAACATTTCAGACTTCTTTCTCCACCATACTTCATAAATAAATTTCCTTTTATCTATTATATTTTCCATCATTAAAATGTATGTGCCTTGAGGAATAGGGCTGTCATTTTACTTGTATCTGTATAGTACCTTGGACAGTGCCTGGAATATAGTATGTGTTAAAAAATAAAGTCTATGTTGACCTGATTTGCCTTTTAACTAAATTCTTGTTAGTCCAAATAAGGCATGGATGATTTTTTTAATTCATTAAATTTAAGAAATATGTGCTTTTTGTGGTGAAAGTTTTAGAAACTGATACTAGGAAAGGGCCTAGGTTTGAGAAACATTAAAGATTTCTCCAATCTTTTCTAGCTTTAACAGTCTATCATTTTTTATCAAGTATAAAATATAAACATTTAATAATACCAACGATCTTTTTTATCTCTACCATGGAAATAGCTATTTCCACCCACTCAAGCAAAAGAGAATGAGGAGATGCGCCAAATACCAAAATGTAACCAGGATATCACTATATGGTATAGACACAGAAATATTTTAGTGTTTTACAGATGACTGAGAGTAATTTCCATGTAGAGATATACATAAAAATATAAGTTGCTTACTAAGTACTTTATGAATGAATAACTTTCACAAAATTATAATTACAAAGGGCTTTGATTTGTTATTCAATTAGCAAAACTTTGTTAAGAATCCACCATATGCAAGCTATATGACCCAGGATAGATCACTTGATCTCTCAGTGCCTCATGCAACACTGAGATTACATTTATGGACAAGTTGCTGATCAATATCACTGAAGGAAGTTTCCAAAGTCAGGAAGTTCCCCATATTGATGAAATCACCAATCTTGACAAAAATAAAAATATTATATCCAATATACTATGTTAGATTCTGTTGGGAAGATATTGTCAGTATTATAAAAATACAAAAACAGTAGCACATTTCTTGATGGCTATAAGTTGCCAAGATATTGTTTACCTGCATTAACTTTTTGGAAGGAGAAATATTGAAGCTGAAGTTTAAATACTTTAGCTACATAATGAGAGGATAGGAGGTACTAGAAAAGAACTGACATTGGGAATTATTGAAGGCAAAGGAAGAAGAGGATGGCAGAAGATGAGATGGCTAGATAGTGTCATGGAAGCAACAAACATGATCTTGGACAGATTTTAGGAGACACTGGAGGATAGAAGAGTCTGGTGTGCTATGGTCCATGGGGTCTTAAAGAGATGGACATGACTGAATGACTAAACAATAACAATTAATTGAGCAAGTTTCTGCCCAAGAAGTTCCCTATGCCAATAAAATCACTGAAGCAAATATAATAAGAAAGAATAAGGTGCCACAGTGTCAAGGTACAAGAAAACTTTAGCAGGGTTTTATGTTCATCATGGAAGAACATAAAATCAATAAATCTCAGAAAGAAGGGATCATAGAGATCCAGCCCACTACCTAAATCATGAGACTCTTCCACAGTATTCTTGAAAAGTGTTCATTCACATTCTGTTTGAAGTTTTGGAGCAACAAGGAACTTCCTATACTTTGTACCTATTGAGGTATGGCATACTTCTTTGGGATGAAACTATTTTTTGATATTGTGCTGAAATCTATCTCCCTGTAGTCTCTATTCATTCATCCTAGTTTTATCCTTCAGAGTGAAAAAGGCTCTTTTAGAATTTTCCCCCAAGCTCATGTAATCAGAACCTCTGATTAGATGACAAAAAATGAAGCTTAAGAAGAGTTTTAAAATAGTTTGAGTATTTGCATTGAATATGTAACAAAACAACCAATATTTCCCTCACCATTTATGCTTTAAGATTTATAGAATATGTATTGCTATCACCTAGTCAATTTCACTTAAATATCATCTTGATTTCCTAGTTTTTCTGCATAGTATCTGCCATAGAGCTAAAGTATAATGACTAACTTTACATATTTTTTAATGTTTATAGTGTCAGATTTATGAAGATACAAATATTACACTAATTAAATTTTCGGCAATAAGAATACTGGAACCATTATTTTAAATAGATTTTTCTGTGTGACCCTATTGTGCCCTGTGTGTGTATGTGTTTATTGACAGCAAACAAAAAATTGCCTTGAGCAGATATTACTTGTGTAAAACAATGGTCCTCAAAAGCTCAAGACCTAATTTTTTTTAAGTATCAATGAAGATGCTGTTGAAGTGAGATTAAATTAATATAAAATTAATACTATGCTGGGTGATATTTTATTAGGTATAAATTAAGAATTATGTGAATAATAAAGTAAATAATGGCGTGGGATAGAAAACAATAGGCTTCAAGGTGGCTCAGTCCAAGAGATAGGTTTGCAGTGTAACATGGACGTGAAGAAAGGGAAGCTATAAGAAGCCATGTGATCCAGAAAGAGGAAGCACTGACAGAAACAGCACCCCCAAAACAAAGAAGCTATGATGGTGGGAAGTTAAATTACTTAGACCAAGTTTGTCAGTTTAGAATCTATCTTGTAGAAATTCAACATACCACAGATCTCATGATGACAAATTTTTAGAGCTCCTTTTTATCTTTTGTAATCATTCATGGGAACTTGAAGCCTTTTATTTGGGGGGGTATGGCACATGTGTGTGTTTGTATGTGTGTGAGTGCATAAGAACTATTTACCTTTCTTTTTTATTGTTGACTTTGTCTTTATAAATAGTGATCACCACTGACATTTGCTAGTTAGGATATATTTACTGGTAATACAGTAGAGAGGTAGCAACTCAAGGGGTAGAAAATATCCCTAAAGAAGAAACAGAGATTGATTTAACAGTTGGCTGTTTTTCCAGAAGCGATGTCTCTAGCTAGGTCTCAGAGAAAACAGAGAAGGAGAATGGGAGGAGAAGGAAGAGACAGAAGAAGAAGAGCAAGAGGAAAAAGATTTCACAAAAAAACACAAATGGAATTACAGATCCTTCTATAATATTCTCCAGACTGGATAAAAAATTTTATATTGGGCAATTCACCTGAGCAATGGGTCAATAATAGTGTAAAAGCAAATAAATAAGAATGTCTGTTTTTTTTGGTCACCATAGATAATATTTTATTTTGCATTTCATATATGTGAAAAAGAAAATTTGCAGTTTCATGAATGAGAGGAAAATAAGTGGTTAAACAATACCAATTGCCACTTTTTAAAATTCTGGCATACGGTTATTATTCCAAAATCATTCATTTTAAAATTTCAGAGCAAAGGATATATTTCTCTTAAGTATGATCCCTTGTGCCATAGACATCTTAAACACAAAATCTCCAAAACCAAAATCACTTTCCTCCTCTCCAAATCTTCCCTTCCTCAAAACTTCCCTATTAGGGGTTCCGGGTTAAGATGGCGGCAGAGTAAGAAGCAGCTCTTAACCTCTCCTGACCTAAACACACAAAACTCCTCAAGGGGACATAAAAACAAGCCCAGACGAACGGAGGAACCCCACAACAGGGCACAGCGTGGAAGGTACATGGAATCGAGACATTTCCAGGCTATAAATGGCTCTCACTAAATCGCGGGCTGAGCAACCGCCCCACCCCCAACCCCTCCACACACAAGATCTAGAGCTCTGAAGCCAGCTAAAAAGAAATAGAGCAAGTTTGGGGCACCCATCGAGTCATTGGCAGCTCTGGGGCCTGTCCCTGAGAGCAGCAAGATTTAGGACCCCAATAAGCCAAAGAACGCAAGCGAAATCTGAGTGAGGGAGCAGAGAGTGGATGCCAGACACAGAGCGCACAGGCACGGGCAGAGGCGTGGGTGGAGGCAGACACAGCCAGGAACTAAAGCTCTGAAAACCTGAGTGGGGAACCAGTGCAGACGGATATACGACTGTGGAAGCAGTGCCCTAAGACTTGTAAAGGAACCTCCTGCAGAGGATCAAGCAAGGGGGCCCACCAGGGGGCTTGACCTTGGAAAAAACTAGAACTCAGACCTCAGGAGCCAATAGACCGCGGACAGACACTGAGCACAAGGATAAACCTGAGAAGCTGCTGGGCCAATGATGGCTACCCAGACTCAGGAAACTCAGAAGAGAAAGAATAACAACAAGAAAAAGAAGCCTTTAACACTCGACAACTTTTACACAGAGAAAATCCAGACAACCAAGCAAACAGAGGAGGAGAACAAACAAGCATCCGGACCCTCCTCAAATAAGGAAAACTCCTCACAAGCTATGGAAGAGTTCAAAACTGAGATTTTGAGGAAAATGGAAGAGATCTGGCAAGAAAATAACTGTTTAAAAGGTAAAATCTTGCAATTGAACACCAGAAATGACCAGATTGAAAAGGAATACCAGAAGATTATGGCCGAAAACCAGAAGATTATGGCCGAAAACCGAAAGATTATAGCCGAAAATCAATCCCTAAAGACTAGAATTGAGCAATTGGAAGCTAATCATCTCTCAAGACAACAAGAACAAATAAAACAAAGTCAAAAGACTGAAAAAATAGAAGGAAACATGAAGTATCTCAATGAGAGAGTGACAGACCAAGAAAACCGGTCTAGAAGAGACAATTTGAGAATAATTGGTCTTCCAGAAAAACCAGAAATTAATAGAAACCTGGACTCCGTACTAAAAGAAATTATTCAGCAAAATTGCCCTGAAGTCCTACAACAAGAGGGCAATATAGACATCGAAAGGATTCATTGAACACCCACTACATTCGACCCAGAGAAGAAATCGGTTAGAAATATTATTGCCAAATTCAAAACCTTTCAAGCAAAAGAAAAAATCTTACAAGAAGCCAGAAAGAGACAATTCAAATATCAAGGAGCACCAATCAGGATCACACAGGATCTGGCAGCCTCCACGCTAAAAGACCGTAAGGTTTGGAATACGATATTCAGAAAGGCAAGAGAGCTGGGCCTACAACCACGGATCAACTACCCATCAAAATTGACTATATATTTCCAGGGGAAAGTATGGGCATTCAACAAAATTGAAGAATTCCAGGTATTTGCACAGAAAAGACCAGGGCTAAATGGAAAGTTTGATTTCGAACCACAAAAATCGAGAGAAACCTGAAAAGGTAAATAAGATACAGAGGGAAAAGAAAGAAAACTTATAATTTTTAAATTTGCCTTTTTAAGGGCCTCAGTGAGATCTAATTATCTGTATTCCTATGTAGAGAAA
>NC_058131.1:622755472-622817989 GCF_016433145.1 Gracilinanus agilis
AAGAAAGAAAGAAAGAAAGAAAGAAAGAAAGAAAGAAAGAAAGAAAGAAAGAAAGAAAGAAAGAAAGAAAGAAAGAAAGAAAGAAAGAAAGAAAGGAGGAAAGAGAAAGAAGGAAAGAAAGAAAAAGAAAGATGTCTGGATTCAAATCTTTACTCTAAAAGTTCTTTATCATATAAAAGACTCAGTTTCCTCTCTAAAAAATGATGATAATATCCAAAATATCTACCTGACAAAGTAGTTGTAAGGCTAAAATGAGATAATGTATATAAATTATTTTGTAAACTTTGAAGTAAATAAGAATTGTAGCACCAAATCTTTATATTGGGTGCTATGCTCTCTTATTAGAAAGTTTCAGATGGAAAAGTTCTTCAGAATATTCTAATTAAAGAGAGGGCAAATTTAAGACAAAAATATAAAGCAGCTGAAGGCAATATTGCATGTTTTCCCATTTCAGTATATGTCCCAACAAGATACACGTCCCCATTAATAGGCTTTCCCTATTTTGTCTAGGACCCTCATGTTCTGCTGGCTCATCTGAAATATCTAGGGCATATAACTAAGTTCTCCTTATCTTCACAGTGATGTCACTGTATTATTTGTCCTAGATTTGTTCTTCAATGTTATCCAGTCCATTTTCACCAGCCCATCTCTGGGCCTGTCATCTCTTAGAAATCATAGAGAATACAAGAGATCCTACTAAATGAATATCTTGATTTTTAAAAAATATAGATTCAAGTACCTAACTTGATGTCTAATACAAACTTTTGTTGTTGTTGTTGTGAGTGGCGGAAGATGATGACACAGAGAAATGGGACTGTAATTTCCTTGCTAAAGAGAACTCCCACTAAAGAAAATTATCTCTATCAACCTATGCTGTCAAGTGTTTATAAATTCATAGCCTTGGAATGATGTGGGCCACTTAGAAGTCAAATGACTTGCCAAAGGTCACACAGCTTGTATGTGTCCAAGGTAAAAATTGAACCAAAGTCATCCTGACTCCAAAACTGATTCTCTAAACCCTACACGTCATTGCCTCTCTTCAGCAACACAAACATTCAGGCTAGAAATATAGAATCTGGAACAAAAACTCCACACTATTCTATAGAGATTCAATAATACCTTAGGTAATGTAAATGGTTCTTGGTATGTTTTAAAAGATTCATTGACAAAAGGAAACACAACAAATGAAGGCTAAAAAGGATAGTGACAAGACTTCAAACTAAATAACTCCCAAATAAGGAGTATTTTAAAGAATTGGAATGCCTAAACCTGAAAGAAGACATAGGTGGGAGGAGGATTACATGGTGATCAATCTCTTTTTCAAACATTTGAAGGGCTGCCATATCAAGGAAAGATTCAAGGTATTCTGTATAGCTCCAAAGAGCAGAATTAGAACCAATGGTACAGAATAACATATAATGAAGAGAAAATTAAAGAGAAACAGATTTTGGCTCAACATAAAAAAAACCTCAAACAATTAGAATCAGCTAAAAATGAAACAGGCTACTTCATGAGGTTGTGATTTGGAAATGAAAGTGATATTTCTATAAAGTGTTTTTTTAATTGGGTAAAAGTTTGAATTAGATGACCTCTAAAGTTATGGAATAATTTTGTGTTAAACTCATCTACGTCAGGAGCACTGAACTCAGGAAATCCAAGGTTTCTAGTGCTGCCTTTGGTACTATCCAGCAGTGCATGCCATTTCAACTCCCTAGGCCTCAGATGATGGGACTTAGCTTTGATAATCTCTAAACTCCCTTCCAGCTCTAACATTCTTTAATTCTTAAATATTCATAGGACAAGTCCCAGGAATCAATGTTAATAGGAACTTCTCAATATACCACCTTTTTGTCTATCCTGGGAGGAGTGATCCTTATAAATTCACATCAAGCAGGCAGATTGGTGCAATAGAACTTTGGGCTCAAAGTGGCTTTTAAGTCTGCTTCCCTAACTACTATAGATAAATCCTACTGTTTTACTTTTCCTTTCCTCATCCCAGACACATATACAACAACAAAGACACACTGGTTCCTTTCCATGTTCTCCACAAGACTGGGCATAGAGTTGACATTCAGTAAATACTTAACCGATAGATGGATTGAGTTCAGTGCCTCAAAGAAGTGAAATTCTTAATTCTGAACACTAAACCCTGTATTAACTTGTACCTTCAGCAGCCAGAAAATTGATTAGTTAGAAACTGTTTCTTATCACCTCTAATACCTAGAGCCACTCAAAACAGAGGATTAATCAATGAATAGACAGAGAATCTGGATAATTCAAAGATATGTAGGGTGTCTACAAAAAGCCAGTCCTTGGAGAGATGAGATTCAATTCTGCTTGGACCAGTTTGTTCTGATAGTGTCTTGGAGGAGAGATGTGATCAGTAAGACTCCTGTGACTAGAAATAAAGATGTTTGGGACATCAAAGGGAAAATATGGAAAATGTACTGTGGGCAACAAGTGCCCCCTTGTGGAAGCAAATAAAGAGGACTGGGCAGTCCATAGACTATCTCAGAATCTGGAAAAATCTAGCATCGAAAAGATCTTGTTGTATGAACTTGTGAGCAGTTAGAACTGATATAGAAGCAAATCTTGAATCTGACAAGATTACATGTTCTAGAAAAAGAAGACCTTCCCCAACTAAATTCTACCCAATCCAATTAAAAAAAAAACATGCATCAACACCTATTATGTGCAAGGCACAGACCTATGCACTGGGAATTCAAATAACATGAAACAAAATTTGAAAGATCAGCTATCATCCCACCTCCAACAAGGAGCCTCAGACCACAGAGATCTCTCCATCTTCTGAATTTCTTTAATGTTTATTGCATTATGCATTTTGCACTCAACATACAATACCTGCTATTATTAGTTAATTTTTAGTGTGCTTGTATTATCTTCCTAACTAGATACAAACTCCTTGAAATCAGAGTCTAAGTTGATGATCTTCTCATAATGCCTAGCATAGGACTTTGCAACTTGGTACGTTGTATAACTACTTATTTATTGAGAATAACTTCATTCGGGTACTAATAATCTATGAGACATGAAAAGAAAATGGGCCTTGAGAAGCCTACTATGTTTTTCTTCTACCCAATAAAATGCAAAAATATTGGGATTGAGAAATGAGAATGATACTCACAGATAGGAACGCTTACATTGTCTGTTGTTTGGACTTCAAAATTTCTGCTGATGAACATATAAACCTTTCTATATTTCTTTGCTAAAACATGAATAGTTACTGATAACAAAGTAAAAGTAACACACACATCTCCTAAAGTGTGAAGAATGTCTTAGCCTATCGTAGAATTGTATGAGATTACAATAAAGGGGAAAGGAAAGAGGAAGGGAAGGAAGAAAGAAAGGAAGGGAGGAAGCCAGGGAAGGAGGGAAGGAGGGAGGAAGGAAATCATAGTCCTAAGGTTTCATGAGGAACTTGAAAAGACAACAAACATGAGAAAAATGAAAAAGATGTGTGAAAATTACTATAGAATCTCTCCTATCATCAATGACAGTGTGACCACTGCTTTTGAACTCTCTTATCATAGTCCTCAATGTGCTATAGGAAGAAGTAGAAATGGCAATAAAGAAAACAAAGATAGAAAGAAAAGCTAAATTCAACCAACCATACATGGAGGGAGTACATGAGTTTTTCAGAGTATTGAGGAGTCAGTCTCAAGCTATATGAAGCAAGAGCATATCAAAGTCAGGAAAAACCCATTGATAATTTTTATTCCCCAAAATACAGAAATTAAGAAAATATCATTACATAGAAACTCACATACCTTCATTCATCTCTTTATAAAATAATTTGTAGAGAAAAAGTACTGAGGGCATCTGTGGTTAAAGTATGAGAAGTGGGTAGGCAATCTTTCACAATTTATAATTCTAAAAAAGTCACACAGATAATTGAAAGGGGCAGAGAATAAAAGATCCCATTGTGCATGTTAAATTAACTTTTTTACTTTTTTGTCTATGGCAAAAGACTGATTCAGGTGAGCAGAATTCCATCTACAAGGCTCTTCTCTCTAGTAAGGCATTTGTCTCCCATATACACATTAAAATGATTTAAAAAAATTTTCCCCGGTCATGTTCTTCCCTTCACCATTCTTTTTATTCCAGATATTCTCAGTTCCTGTGGGTATTTTTATGTATTTGTGTGGGACAGACAGTCTAGAGATGCTTACATAGTTTCTCCAGGACACTAATACCACAGTGTCCTTCATGTCAGAATTGTAAGGAGACTAGGGTACTATGGGATGCTAAGGTGGAATAGGTTACAGGAATTCCCAATGTGGCCAACAGGATATTCCCCTTATATGATGGGATTATAAGGAACACGAGAATCAAGTGTAGGCTGATGACACAGACATGGCAAATGGTATTTTCTCTTGAGAATTTAGAGGAAACTAATTGTGAACCATGTTAAGGAATTATTTGAAATCAAACAATTTGGATTTAAATCTAGGGTTTTTCTTTTTACTTTTTTTAGGTTTTTTATTATTTTATATATTTATTTTTTAATAGTTTATTAATTTAGTTTTTAATTACTACTTATTAATTAGGTTGAATTTGAGGATATTTTCTTGTTTCCTTATCCATAAAAATGAAGAAATTGGACTATATGAAAGTTGTTTCCTTTCATGTCTAAATCCTAAAAAGCTATGATCCCATCAATAATTATGTGGCTTATATTCAAATTCCACCTATTATAATTATTAGCTATGTGACCTTGAACACCTGACTACCATGTTTCTAGTATTTATCTACTAAGTCAAGGATGGGTGGTCATCTGCATCAATGTAGGGAGATTCCAAGATAGGAATTCCCGGTGCTAACAAAATCACACATCATTAGCATATGCTTAGCACCTTCACATCTTTTACTTGCCTTAATAGTTTAGGTTCCCAGACTATTGGCAATTATTCACTTTAGGGTTCTAGAGGTAACTAATATGTTGTCCACTAGCCCCCAGAAGTGTTTTTCCTATTGATAATAAGATTATTAATTAACTTGTAGAAAAATGATTTATTAGAAGATATATGGGCAGCTAGGTAGTACAGTGGATGGAGCATCAGACCTGGAGTAGAGAGGACCTGGGTTCAAATATACCCTCAAACACTTCCTGGCTCTGTGACCCGGGGCAAGTCACTTAACCCTAGTTACTTAGCTTTGCTGGTCTTCTGTGTTAGAATTGATACTAAGACAGAAAGTGAAAGTTTTAGGGAGGGGGAAAAGTATAGTTGATACAAAATATATTCCCCAAACCAGGGAGATACTATCCTCTGGCATACATCAAATGAGACCAAAGTTGGGGAATAAGGATAGTGAAACATATATGTAATATAAGTGTGTATATGTGCATATATGCACTACTATGTGTAGTTATATAGACATGCTACATATGTTTTTCACAATCATTATTTTATTTACATATACAGATCAAAGGGGTAACTCATAACTCCATGTTACTTGTTACTCCTCTTCTCCTTTTACAGAGTTCTCTTGAATTCCTCCTTTAGGTATAGCTCCTTTCTAGAAGTACCCAAGTCTCCCAAAGGTCCATGACACTACTGAATCAACAGCTTCTCTGGTCAAAAGCATATCAGTCCCTTACACTGTTTCTTCTCTTAGGTGGCTATCTTTCTGCATCATTGTGTATTCATCTCTCTGCTCCTAGCTGGATGTGCCCTCCTACTGGTTCTGTCTCTCTGATAACATTGTCATATGAGGGAGGGGAGCAAATGGAAAACAAAGAAAGCAAGAAGAAAGCAGAGAGTACAGAGGATAGAGAGCAGAGTAGAGAGGATATTGGAGATAGGAGGGAAAAGAGGAAAGAAGAGATAAAAGAGCAGAGAGCAGAAAAGAGGGACTCTCTACTACTCATGGGTGATTCTTTCTTAAATGTTTGGTTCCAATTCTCTAATTCATAGCTTGACAGTGCAACTTCAAAAATGGATTGCTGTTTTATACATAGGCACAGAGGTATGGGTGATTTTTCTCAGCCAATCACAAGCTTTTTTTTTTTTTTAAACCCTTGTACTTCCGTGTATTGTCTCATAGGTGGAAGAGTGGTAAGGGTGGGCAATGGGGGTCAAGTGACTTGCCCAGGGTCACACAGCTGGGAAGTGGCTGAGGCCGGGTTTGAACCTAGGACCTCCTGTCTCCAGGCCCGACTCTCACTCCACTGAGCTACCCAGCTGCCCCGCACAAGCTTTTTGCTATGTAGTCTTTATCAGACTTTAGCCAATGATTGTATCTGTAATATAAACTCATTCATTAAGGATTTATTCATCTCTAGTTTATACTTTTCATTCAGTTAATCCAATAATCTTAGGATTGCAATAATTGGAATGCCTATGCTTACATAGAATTCTGAATATAAGAAATTAGACTTAGTGAACTAGACCTTTACTCAAATGTTACTGAGACTTCAAAAGAGACTTTGGGCTTTGTCTGAGACTTGTTATCAGAGGCAATTTACTGAATACAAACCTTAAGACAACACACAAATTGCTCTCTGGGGTTATTTATTCAGGATGTTAGGAAAGACTTCAGAACAACATCATTAAAGCAACTTTGATTAAAGATAAAAACAGCATAGTATTTCAAGACTAGAAGGTGCTTCAGAAATCATGTCATCCCACCTTTTTGTACAGATGGAGAAACTAAAGAGCAAAAGAAAAAAGAGATGTCCTCTAGGTCATTCACAGTTTGTGACTAAGCTGGAACTCAAATTCACTTCTCTTGATAACTATCTCAGATATACACACACTAAATCATACCACCAGGAGATCAGGGATTAGTCAAAAACAGGGAATGGGTAGGGTTTTGCTCTAAAGAAAAAAACTTCCTTAGTTAGGCAAAGACTCCAATGGGCAGCCTGTTGTTTTTTGGGTCATGATCATGACCAGTGGGGTAATAAGTGTCCTGCTGCTTATGCAAACTCTGGAAGGCATGATTATTTCAGGATTTATTTAATGATCTCATTTGCTCTTAGCCTCTTATTATCATAGCACCATCATAACAGTGCTAATGCTGAGGCTGTGTCACAGCTGGAATCCCTCAAAGAGGGCCATGAATCCCCTTGGCCAATGGGCCTGTGTGGGTGTCAGAAGGAGATAAATGGTATTTCCTGATGTTGTTTATTGAGACTGAGGGTGTTATTATGAAGTGCATTAGTGAGTGTTAATTAATTATCCTTCCTTATTATGGATGTGTAGGACACATATGCCAGCTTTCTCTTTCTCTTTCCCTAACCTCCAACCATTACCCTAATGATGGTTAGATTCATCAAAAATGGAAATAAAGAATGACTATCTCAAATGGAGTAAAATGATCAGACGTGAGGTTTCTTCACAGACAAAGGTTATCCTACAGGGTCATCTGTGTATAGGGATAGTGGTTATATTATAATGTGATTCTGTGGGGGCCAACAAAAGCCTTCTCTCAAATTACTCTCCCACTACAAAACGGATTGTGAATAAAGAAAGATATTAAGGGTTCTTGTTGAAATAGTATATTTAAGCTTGCCAGGGTTAGTCTGTAGCTCTTGCTCTTTCTTAACTAGCTGCGTTTGAGGCAGATGAATTATGGTGGACCCCTGGGAGGGTAGAGGCCTTGGGCTTTCTCTTACTAGGGCCCAGAATGAAGTTTAAAGCACATGACCTTGATGTTGTTTCTGTCTCTCTGGTGTCTTTTTTCCCTTCTTTCCCTACTATAACCTCGTGAACTTCAAAGATCAGAATAGCAAGCAACAAGAGAGGTGAAATCCAGAGCCCAGGCCAAAATTTGCTACAAGCTAGATGGTGAGAAGTAAAGAACCAAGCTATCCCCTCACCCCAGCCCAGTAGTAGCTGAGATTTCAACTGATCCAGTCTCTGTTTCACATTTGAAAGTGAACTTGGGGAGATCAATACTTATATAGAAGCTACTTTAAATCTGAGAAAATCTCCCCAGAGACTGAAGAGGTAGAGGAGAAAGTATGTCCCCAGGTAGTGGGGAAAATCTTTGTAATTTTTTTAACTTTCTTTTTTATATAATTCCAAAGAAAGGGATTGACTTTTGGTTTTAATTTATTTTTATTTTATTGATTAATTATGAAAATTTTTCTATGGTCAAATGATTCTTATACTTTCCCTCCCCTCCTCCCACCCCCTCTCATAGCCAACATGTAATTCCACTGTAACCTTTAATTTCTATCTTACCATCAGTTCTAAGACAGAAGAGAAGCAAGAGTGAGGCAATTAGGGTTAATTTGCCCAGGGTCATACAGCTAGGAAGTGTTTGAGGTTCTCCTGACTCCAGGCTTGGCATTCTATCCACTATGCTACCAAGCTGCCCCATAAGTTTGTAATTTTTGTTCTTGCTATTTCTTCTCAGTAAACATTCCTTTATAGAAGGTAACCTTTTTTGCTAGATAGCCATATTGTTGAGAATTCAATGATTTAGGTTTTTGTCTTTGTCTAGCACCTAGGACAGTGCCTAAGTAGTAAGCACTTAATTAATGCTTATAACAGATTAGATAAAAGGAGGGAAAAGAGAAAAAAGAGGAGGAAAAAACTGTTTTAGACCATCATAGTTTATAAAGATATTTAAATGTATTTCAGGGGCAGCTAGGTAGCTCAGTGGATAGAGAGCCATGTCTGTAGTCAGGAGGTCTCAGGATCAAATCTGGCTCAGACACAATTTAGCTGTATGACCTTGGGCAAGTCACTTTTACCTCCCATTACCTAATCCTTACTGTTTTTCTTGGAACTGATACTTAGTATTGATTCTAAGACAGAAGGTAAGTGTTTAAAAACAGAATTTTCAAAATTGCTTTCTGACATAAAATATATCTATACATTATATACACGCATAAAAATATATATACATATACATATCACATCTTAAGGGCATTAAAATTGCAAAGCTTAATAATCTGTTAAATCTAAGAGTGGAGAAGTTGTTTCTGACTGAGGGGAATAAAATAGGGAAAAGGTGGACTTTAAATGAACAGGTGAATATGAGGAGAAAGGACAATCTGGGCACTGGGAATAGGATAGGCAAGAGTACTGAGGTGGGAGAGTACAGTGCATATTCTGGTCTTGGATGCTAATCTAATTTAACAACTATAATTTCTAGGCAAAGAATACCTGGAAAGGTGGCATCAAATTGTGAAAGATCTTGAATACTAAGCAAATTCAATCAACAACATAGAACTACTGAGGCATTTTGAGTAGAGGAATAGTATGATCAAATTGATGTATGAGAAAGAATATTCTGGAAGAAGTGCAAAGGATGAAATGAAGGAGATTGGAGAGTAAGAGGGAGAAATATCCCAAAAAGAAACTCTTCTAACATTCTGTGTGGGTGGTAATGAGGACCTAAAGTAGGGTAATAGCAGTAGGAATAAAATTGAGAAAAGAGAAAATAAAATTGAGAAATATTTCAGGAATGAAACTTACAGGGCTTGTTGGCCAGTTGGGCATAAGAGGTGAGGGGAAAGAAAATATAAAAAAGAATCCCTAAATTATGATCAGGAAAAGAGGCCAAATGATGGTGCCATAGATAGAAGGAATAAAAGCAAAAGCAATAAGCTTTGAGGAGGAAGATGATATTGAAATTGTAGAGGAATATTTGGCTAGAGGTATGTTGTAGGCAACTGGAAATGTGAATCTGGAGACCAGAAGAGAGATCACAATGAGAGAAAAAGAATGGGAACCACTCCCACAGAGGTGGCAATTAAAACAATGAAAATAAACATAACCCTCAAATAGTAGAAAACATAAGGCAATGAATGAATTCTTAAGGGGCATCTATATGAACAACCAATAATAAGTTTAGTATTAATGAGAGGGTGGGAGAAGAGAGAGCACAGGAGGTTATAAGTGGAATGTGGGAATATTAATTTGGGGGATCTCAGAGGTGATACATTTCTGATAAATTTTATGAAATCTATTGTATAATCATATCAATGTGTGCTGGAATGAATAGAGAAGGAATAGACTTGAGAAGGACATATTAGTTCACAAAAAGAATCATCAGTATAAATATTGAAATTATTGAAAGCATCAAAAAAGGAAAAGTTGAGAAGGTGGTTGAGTAGACATGAAAAGGATGGAAGAGAAGTGATGGAGAGAGACAGACAGAGACGGGGGAAGGAGGGAGGGAAGGAAGGAGGGAAAGAGGTCAAATGACATACATGTCAACATTCTAAGCCTATGTAACTGAGAGGAGAGTTGTCATCAATTATAGGAAGTTATTTAAAATAAAGAGGTGGGCTTCATAGAAAAGTTTGTGAATTCAGCTAAATTTTCAGTGTGGCAGGACATGAAGCTAGAAATGTCCAGAAACATTTAAATTATAAATAAAAACTTGGGAAGGTACCTTAGAGAACATATAGCCTCTTTATAGATGAAGTAACTAAGGAAGGAACACAATAGTTAAATGACTTTCTCAAGGCCACAGAGGCACTCAGTTGCAAAGGTGGGATTTAAACCCAAGGTCTTGACTCTGAAATTCATTGTTCCTTCTATTCTTACTCGAGGAAATATAGTGTTGTTGCTTATAGAGAGATTATAACTAAGATGTATATTTGGAGATTGCCTGTAAAAAGACTGGAGAAAAAGTCCAGGGAGAGTGTCTCTGAGAACATACACTTCAGGGGTAAAAGGAGGATATGGGACTAGCAAAGAAAATGGTGAAATACCAGCAAGAGAAATAGGAGGACTGACTAGGAAAAAGAATTGCAGCAGATATTTGTAAAGTATCTTACCATGTCACCACTACCCCCATTCAATGAGCTATAGTGGTTCCCAATTCCCTCTGGGACCAAACAAACTCTGCTGTGTGACACTTAAAGACTTTCATAATTTATTCCTTACCTTTCCATTTGGCTTATACTTTGTTGTTCACTCATTTTTCATCATGTCTGGTTCTTTGTGACCTAATTTAAGGTTTTCTTGGCAAAGATACTGGAGTGGTTTGCTATTTCCTTCTTCAGCTCATTTTGTGAGAAATTAATGAAGAAATTAAGGGAAACAGAGTTAAGTGATTTGTTCACAGTCGCATAGCTAGGAAGTGTTTGAAGCCAGATTTGAACTCAGGATGATGTCTTTCTGACTGCAGGTCTGACTCCAGGCACTCTATCCACAGTGGCCAGCTAGATTATGTACAGTTCATTGAATCATTTCTATGCCTCTTCCCTTTGCTCTTCCCCATGTTTATAGTTCTGTTATCTCTTACCTTAATTTTTTTGTTTGCCTGGGTTCCTTTAGGCTCAAATTCTAGATTCTTCAGGAGGAGCTCTCATGCTCAGTAGCTAAATCCTTCCCTTTGGAGATTACCTTCACCTTTTGTGTATTTTTCTTGAATGTACACAGTTATTTACAAGTTGCTTACCCCCCCATTAGGATTGATGGTTCTTGAAGGCAGAGTCTTTTTATTTGGGCGGTGGGGAGTGGCGCAAGTATATATAATTTAGTACAGTTCCTAGAACACAGAAAGAACAAATAAATATTTGTTGCCTGACTGTCTTCTACTGTCAATGGTCCAGTTCTTGATGTCTGAGTAGAAATGAGACTAGGGGCACACCATTTAGGGAACTTGGACTCCATGATCTCAAAAGTCCCTTCCAATTCTGATAATCTATGGATCTAAAATATATAGGCTCTTAGAATAGGCATTTTAGAAGCGAAAAGGTTAGATGGTTGGACAGAAGATAGAATGAGAGAAAATGCAAAGAACCTGCCTATTATAGAGGGATATTGCCACCTTCTGAGGGAAAAAGAAGAAGAAATTAAGCCATGTAATAAAGTGAAAATTGATGGATTTGGAATCAGAGGACTTAGATTTAAATCTTAGCTCCACTACTTAATACTTATATGACACTGAACAAGTTAGTTTATATATACATTATCAATATGATGAATAAATAAGATCTATATGATATATTGTATATATACACATGTATTTATGTATATATGTGTGTATTATATATGTATATGTTTATATACTTATATATATTCTTTTTACATACATGTTGTTTCTCTTGGTAAAATAAAAGCTCCTTGAGGGCAAGAACTATTTTTATTTTTACTTTTTGTCTTTGCATCCCCAGTCCCTACCATAGTGCCTGACACATAGTAAGGGATTAATTAATGCTTGTATAGTAAATGACCAATTCACCCCTCCTGCATAGGATCCTAAGTAAATTAGCACAATGCCTGGCAAACAATCAGAACTTAATAAATGTTTGTTGACCGACTGATTGACTAGGGAATTATTCACCAGAAGCCCTCCTCACAATCATACTGATTAACAGTCAGCTTTCTTGCCCAATAAGAAAAGCATCATTTCTTCCCAGTTTCCTAATTGACAAAATAGATCAGACTTTATCCCATTTCTTCCCTCATTGGGAGACACAAGCAGAAAAAAATATGATTTCTTAGACATGGTCAATGTGCTCATTTGTTTTAATGAACTAAATAATTGTAAGGTCGTGTTTTTATGAGGGCTAAGTTAGTGGGTATTGATGTATATACATGCATAAAAAGATAATATCAATAAAAATATTTTTTAAAGCATGGGACCTTTAAAAAGGGCAAAAGGAGCTATAAAGACATCTGTTGCTACCATATGTATTTTGTATATATGAATTATATAAATAAATATATATGTTATATGTATACAGTATAAACAGATATATATAGTAATATATACATATATCCATCTTAAAAGCAAAGTTCATAGATTCTTATACCAGTCTTTCTTTCTTGTTATTCCATGTATATTGAAATGCATGCTTGTTTGTTAATGATTAAGATACCAATAAAAAAGAAAACTTAATTAAAAAGGAGAACTCAGAGCACTTGTCTTCCACATGCTAGCCAGTAACCTTATTTTTGTTTAAAAACAATAGCATAGCTGTGCCTGAAAGGAGATAAGAAAGACTAATTGGGCATTTTGTAGGGATGAGAAGAAAGAATGGCAAGAAGAGATTAGTAGGCTGGAGGGACACGGAGTATAACAAAAGAATTACAGGCAACCAGGACTCAAAGAAGGACTTTACCAAGATGATTAATACTTTTCAATATATCCATTTAATATGATTTCTGAGGTTTCATCTCTACTGGTTTGAAGATCTTTAGATTCAGTTTCCTAGAGTATCTGAGGAGGTTCTTTTTCCTTTAATTGATCAATACCTAAGCAGTTATTAAGGATCTATTATATTAAAGGCAGATAGGTGCTCTAGTGGATAGAGTACCACACCTGGTATCAGGAAGACTTGAATTTAAAATCCAGCCTAAGATAATTTACTAGCTATGTGACTTTGGGCATGTAATTTAACCCTGTTTGCCTCGGTTTCTTCATCTATAAAATGAGCTGTAGAAAGAAATGGTAAATCAGAATCTTTGCCAAGAAAACCGCAAATGTGGTTATGATGAGTTGGATGCAACTGAAACGAATGAACAGCAACAACAATAACAAGGATTTTTTTTTATTCCAGACACTATGGTAGTGTTGAGGTATTTAAAGATTAAAAAAAAAAGAAATGGCTATTTTCATGAAGGAGCTTCTCTTCTAACAGGGAAGGCCATATACAAAGAAATACAACATAAATTGGTGAGCTTGTCTTTCAAACCTACAGAAAGGGAGGGGATCAGAAAAGACTTTATATAAAAGTGGTACTTGAGCTGAGCTTTAAAGGAAAACAGATATTCTAAGAGGCTGAAGTGAGGAGAGAGCACTTCTAGCATGGAGGTCAGCTCCTGTAAAGCCACTCTGTTGGGAGTTGGAGGGGAATGTATGAGGAATAGCAAGAAAGCAAGTTTGGCTAGACCATAGAATCTATGAAAGGGAGAAATTTATAAATTAGTCTGGAAAGGGAGAGCCATGTTGTTGTGATGGTCTTCAAATGACAGATGAGTTTGCATTTGATCCTTAGAGATAAAAGTGACCACTGGAGTAAAAGAATGACATGGCCAAACGTATTTTGGGAAAATTATTTTGTAAGCTTTATAGAAGATAAAAGGGAGAGATGAAAAATTATTCAAAGAGAAAAACTAGAAATCTATTGCATCAGTCCATACAAGAGGTCATAAAGGCCTGAATTAGGGAGGTGACCATCTGACTAGTAGAGAAGGAGGAAAACTCAAATGAAATGTCAAAGTAAAAATAACATCATCTGGTAACTGAACACATATATGGGGTAGAGAACATCAGGAGTCAGTGATGATTGAGGTAGAAAACCTGTATTATTAGAAGAATACTGATAGTTTTGAAAGACATAAAAACTAGAAGAAAGGATAGATTTACTGGGTAATATTATATATTCTGTTTTGATCTAATTTATTTAGCAACATGTACAGTATGTTATGTTCAAAATCTCCAAAAGGCAGGTATTATAATGAAACTGGACATCAAGAGACAGGTTTAAATTTGCTATACCGATTTTGGAATCTTCAAGAAAAATGTGATAACTTAATCTTTGTTGGGCAAGGGGGAGTTATGAGGTCATCAAGTAAAAAAATACTTACAAAAAATAGAAGAGGGTCCAGGACAGACCCTTGAGGTACACTTATCATTAAGATATATAACATGGATAATTGCCTAGCAAAAGGTAAGGAGCATTCAAACAAGTAGGAAAAGAATCAAGAGACAGCTGTGTCCTGAAAAAACAAAGAGAAGAGGGTATCAGGGAGGAAAGAAAAATGATCATTGTCAAATGCCACCAAGAGGTCAAAGAAGATGAAGGTTGAGAAAATAGCATCATTATAATTAAAGAATCATTGGGACCATTGCAGATAGCAATTTCAGTTCTGAGTAATAAAGTTAGGAGCCAGATGACAAAGGATGGAGAAGTTAAGTGAAAACAAAGGAAGTAAGGACAACAAATGTAGTCAGCTTTTTTTCATGAAGTTTGATTGTAAATGAAAAGAGAGATATAGGACAATAGCCTTATATTCATTGTTCTTTCTGACTTCAAAATCAATGGGTATTTGAAAATTACAAAGGAATAAAGATTCTTTTTTTTTTTTGTCTTTCTTTCCACAAAAGAATGAGAAGGATCTTTTTCTTTGTCCTAGCCCAGTGATGGTGAACCTATGGCACATATACCAGAGATGGAATGCTCTCTGTGGGCATGAGCACCACCCTTCCCCCACCACCCCCAAGAGTTTCTTATAAGAAAGGCAGAGGGGCTTGGATGGAGCTTCTCCCTTCCCCTCTCTACAGTATCTGATATCATTTTTTCACATCACATGCCCTTCTACCCACCAATGGAAGCAGACCAAAGGAAGCGCATACTCCCTTCCCCCTCTCCACTAAGGCTGAGGAAATTCCTCTCTTCACCCACCCCTCTGGCTAGCAACCCAATGGGAGCACACAGTGGGTAAGATGGGCAGCTCATAAGCAGCAAAACTGAAGGGGAATAGAGCACCTGGGCCACTCCCCTCCCTCTCTTCACCAGCACTGAGAATATTTTTTCACTTTAACCCACCTCCACCCAGCAGCCCAATGGGAGTGCTTTCTCCCTCCCCTGTGTGGGGTAAGGGATGGGACAGGGAATGGCATGACCTCTCTAAAAGATTTGCCACCACTGTCCTAGCCTAAAGTTACAGGACTGACTTCCTGAAAGGCAGTTTCCTAAAATACTTCAGTAGCAGCAGCAAATATTTGGTTCTATTAGAATTCAACTCAGCTAAGTTTGGGTAACCTTTTCATAATCAGCTCTTTCATGGACATTATTTCAAGTCAATAGAATTTGAATGGAAACTTAGTTATCTGGCTCATCATACCTTTTGCCCAGTTGGAAAACTTGGAACATCTGAAATTAGTTCAGCTCTGCATATTGAATTCAGAGAATAAAATGGTAAACTACTTCAGCACCTTTGCAAAGAAAACCCCATGATCAGTAAGATCTATGGGGTCATAGAGTCAGACAACAAAACTCAGTCACATTACTAAATGCATAATTTCATTTCTTCATAGTAATTCAGAGCTCACACTTCTAATATTGAAGGCATAGTCAAATTCTCAGCAGGTTAGATAGTCTCTAGCTGAGTTTGCCCATAGAGAAGGGTCAAGCCTATGTTACCAGTTTCATAGTTTCCAGTATCCCTATCATATTACATGTTTTGTCTATGTATGACTGAGGAATTGTTCCCAGTTTTTTGTCACACTTGTAATATGCCAGTTTATATCTTTTTCCCTTGGGGGTCCTAGAGATGATATGGGATTTCTGGGTTCCTGGATGCCATCATGATTCTGTACACTCAAAAAGCATAGTTGATGCTTTGTTTCTTCATCCCTCTTTGATACGTTCAATCTGTATCAAGGGTGCATATTACATTAATGTAAATGGAGTCTTTGTTTCCTAATTTATATTTGTGCTCTGGATCTATACGTCTTTTTAAAAAGGTAGTGATTTCTTATGTTTAGTCATTCTTGTTTTATTTATCAAGGTACCGTATACTAGGCACTGGGACTGCAAAAAGATATGACACAATGGTATAATAGGTAGAGTGCTTGGTTTAAAAGTGGTAAATAAGAGCTCACTTTCAAGATTCCCAAAGCATTATCTTCATAATAGACTAATGACAGAGGTAGCTATCCATTTTCCATAATTAAGAAAATGAAATTCAAAGAGATAAAATTATTTGTGCAGTCATAAAATTATCAAGTGTTGGAACCTTCACTATAAAATATGGATCATAATATTTACAGTATCCTATAGGGTTGTTTTCAAGATAGCATTTTGCAAACAATATATCATTACATAATTATGAATTCTTCTGGTTATCTAAATACATTATCTTCAGAGGAAAACCAACATACAATATCAAGTTCAAGTTCTTAAGTCAGGATTTTTGCAACCTTTCATGAATGTCCTTCTGTCTTAGAATCAATACTAAGTATCAGTTCCAAAGCAGAACTGTGGTAAGGGCTAGGCAACTGCAGTTAAGTGACTTACCCAGAGTCATGCAGCTAGGAATTATCAGAGGTCACATTTGCACCGAGGACCTGCTATCTCTAGGTCTGGCTTTCTCCACATAGCTTGTCCATCATGATTACCTTTTAGGTTATCCATTTTTCCCTCAAACTCACCACACTAGCAAAACTAGGCTATTTGCTATACTGAAATCATACACCATCTTTCCCGGTCTCCATGCTTCTGCTTACACTGTCCACTCAATCTGGAATTCTTTCTCCACTGGTTTTGTCTTGCCCTGCTCCTTATAATCCTTCAAAAGCTAGCTTAACCAACTAACCAATCAGTCAATCAGCAAGTATTTACCCAACACCTACCACTCACTGGGCTAGGCCCTTGGAATATGAGTACAAAGAATAAAACTTACTTGCAAAGAGCTTATATCTAAACTTTTCCCTGAATCTATCTTTAATCTCCTAGCTGGGAGTGATCTCTCCCACCCTTCCCAATTTCTCCATTTCTAAGAAGAGCCTGAAGTTCTTTCTCTATGTCTTACTACAGTTTCTATCTCAAAGTATCATTGCTTTTGTGTATGCCTTCTCTCTTGTTCTTGACTATAAACTCCCTGAGGGTAGACATTATACATCTTGTATCTCTCTGTAACCCCCAGAATACCTAGCTAGGAATCAGTACATATTAGGCATTCAATAAAGCTTCATACAATAAGTGAGTGAAAATTGTCCCTACTCTCCACCTTAATGCATTCCTCTCCTCCTTTTCTTTCAGTAAATCTCTGTATATCCACTCTTTCTCTGAGGTAATATGAGCACATGTGGAGCAGAAGCTGAGTACAGAGCCAGAGGAGAGTCCTTGGCATTGAACTTTTTTTACAGAGCAAAGATATTCTAAGAGCAAGTATGTTCTAAGACTATTGCCTTTACTCCCTATGCTGGGAGTAATAATTGTACTTTCAGAACGTCTACATAAACTACTACTTTATTTGGAAGCATCCAGCCTTCCCGGGAGGATCCTCTTTAGAAAATATTGCTCAGAAGTCTAATTCTGTTGCACTTTGTCAATGCCTTAAATGCTGATGCTATTTTGTCAGGATCATTGACAATAAAACACTCTGGTTGACTGAATTTTCCAAGGCTCTGTCTAGCCCCCTCTTTTTTGTGGAGAGCAATACAGGAGATCAAATTGATTTCTTCCAGGTCAACTGAAAAACAAAATGTTCTAGCCAATACCACTGGCATGCAGAATACAAAGTGTCTTGTCTGTAGCCAGATGCCCTGAGTCTCCCTGGTATTTGTCCAGTTTTTGCAAAACCAGAATGATATAGAGAAAAACCACACTGAAAGGTCAGTTATTGAAACATGACTGTGTTCTCTGCTAAAGTGTCTCTGCTTGAGCTCATCAGATAAAGTCTAGAAAACTGAGAGAATCAGCTGAATTATGCAAACCTTGGGAGTTTGGCCAAGTTGGGCCCAGACCTTTACCTTCATCATGATTCCTCACAGTCATGGTTACAGACAGAAAGGAGTCAAAAGTGAGATCATTTTCTTGCAAAGGGTAACCTACATTCTGGTGACTTCATTTCACAGTCTGAGGACCTTTCCTTGTCCTTTCATCTTTTTCCTCCCATTCCCTGACTACCAGGTATCTAACATACTATGGGTTAGCACAATGAATACTGCACCAGGTTTCAAAGGATGTAAGTTTTAGACTGCTCTGTTGTTCAGTTGTTACAGTGGTCAATTCTTCATGATTCCTTCTGGGATTTTCTTGGCAAAGATACTAGAGTGGCTTGTCATTTTCTTCTCCAGCTCATATAAGAGATGAAGAAACTGAGGCAAACAAGATTAAGTAATTTGCCCAGGGTCACACAGTCAGTAAGTATCTGAGGCTGGATTTCAACTCATATCTTCTTAACTCTAGGCCTCATTCTCTATTTACTGTATCACCAATTGCCCTCATCCAGACAGCTCTGCCACCTTTAATTCAGTGACCCAGGCTCAGTCATTCACCTGTCTGTGCATGGTTTCCCCTTCTATAAAATAAAGGAGTTGGACTAGCTGATTTCTAAGTTGTCTTCTAAATTTAAGATCCTAACAAGTAATATACATGGCATGTTTCTGTTAATTAAGGCTGAGAGAACAGTGGGAAGCAGTGTATTCATGTCCTGAATTTTCCACATCCCTTCCAACATTAAGTATTTTCCAATTTTTGTCATGTTGGTCAGTCTGATAGGTATGAGCTGGTACCTCAAAGTTATTTAATTTGCATTATTCTAAACAAGTGATTCAGATCATTTTTATATGACTAAAGATGGTTTCAATTTCTTCCTTTGACAATTGCTTCTTAATATCCTTTGACCATTCGTCAATTGGGAAATGCTGCATATTCTTATAAATTTGACTCATTTTCCTTTATATTTGATAAATGAAACTTTTGTCAGAGAGACTTGTTATAAAAATTTTCCCACAGTTTGTTATTTGCCTTTTAATCATGGTTGCATTGTTTTTGTTTGTGCAGAAATTTTTTCATTTAATGAAATCAAAATTATCTATTTTATATCCCATAATGTTCTCTGCCTTGTTTTGACCTAAATTTTTTCCTTATCCTTAGGTCTGACAAGTAAACTATCTCCGAATTTGTTTATGATATTGCCCATTGTTTTTAAATCATGTATCTATTTTGACATAGTATATGGCATGAGGGGTTAGTCTGTGCCTTATTTCTGCTTTATCATTTTCCAGTTTTCCCAGTTTTTAACAAATAGTGAGTTCTTCCAATAGCTTGGATCTTTGGGTTTGTCATGCTAGGTTACTAAGGTTATTTGCCACTAGGTTGAGTGTCTAATATATTTCATTGGTCCTCCCCCCTAATTCTTAGTCAGTACCAGATTGTTCTGATGGATGCTACTATGAATATATGTATATATATATATATATATGAATATATGTGTATATATATAATTCTACACTCATTACAGCTAAGCCACCTTCCTTCATATATTTTCATCAATTCCCTTGATATTCCAGGTCTTTCATTCTTCCAGATTAATTATGTTATACTTTCTACCTCTATGTTATAATTTTTGGGTAGTTTGGTATTTAGGAAGAATTGTCATTTTTACTATATCGGTTTAGCCTACCCTGAGCAATTAATGTTTTTCCAACTGTTTCGATCTGACTATTTGTGTGAGAAGTGTTTTGTAGTTGTGATCACATAGCTCCTAGATTTTTCTTGGCAGGTAGATTCCCAGGTATTTTATATTGTCTACAGTTATTTTAAATGGAATTTCTCTTTCTGTGTCTTGCTTTTGGACTTTATTGGTAATATAAAGAAATGTTCGTGATTTTTGAGGTTTTATTTTATAACTTGCAACTTTACTAAAGTTAATCATTTTGATTAGTTTTTTTGTTTTATTCTCTAGGATTTTTCTAGATATACAATCACATTATATGCAAAGAGTGATAGCTTTATTTCCTCATTGCCTATTCTAATTCCTTCAATTTCTTTTTCTTCTTTTATTGCTATAGCCTAGATTTCTAGAACAATCAACCATATCAATTTAGAATGCACGTGTGCTTTTCTTTCACAATATTATGAGATAGAAGGGATAAATTGTAATTTCCCTATTTTACTCCAATACTCAATTGGATGTGTTCTTTTACAAATGTGGAAATTCTTTACAAGAATATATACAGGACCCATTGATATCTATATAAAGGCTGGACAATTTTCATCCATTTTTTGTTGTTCAGTTGTTTCATATCTGAATCTCCATGACCCCATTTGGGGTTTTCTTGATGAAGATGCTGGAGTGGTTCGCCATATCCTTTTCCAGTTCATTTTACAGATGAGGAAACTTGGGAAAACAGGGTTAAGTAACTTATCCAGAATGACCCACCCACCTAAGTGTCCGAGGCTGGATTTGAACTCACGAAAATGAGTCTTCCTAATTCCAGGATCAGTACTCTACCTATTTCACCACCTAGCTGTCCACTTTTATCCGTAGTTCACCATAATTTTACCACAGATAGTTTGCTTGCCTTATGTCCTAGAGACCTTTACTCAAGTTGAATACAAATAGACCACAAGAACTATCTGTTGTATATCCTTGACTCTCACTGTGTAACCAGTCTCTTTCCAATTGGTTTGATGACAGTCAAAGTCACTCCCACACACACCCAATTCTCCATTCTTTCTAAATTTGATCATATTACTGCTAAGGGAAACCCTGTCTTTTCAGACCTCCAGGCTTAGAACCTAAGTGGCATCCTTGCCTGCCTACCATTTCTTACTCTCCATATCCAAATTGTTTCCATTGTCTGTCAATTTTACCTTTGCAATATAGTTCCAATATGCCTCCTTCTCTCCTCTCTTACTGCTACCACTCTGGTACAGACTCTCATCAATGAATGCTTGGATTTTTGAAATAGCTACTGGGTTAGTCTGCCTGCTATAAATCCCTCCCCAGTCCAGGCCATCCCTTACTTAGCTGTTAAAGTGATCTTGCTAAAAAGCAGAACAGACAACTTCAGTCTCTTACTCAAACTCTAGGTACTCCCAATCACTTCCAAGTTTAAAAAGAAAATCTGTTTGGTCATCAAAGTCCTCTCCATCCTGCTTCCCTCCTACCTTTCCATTGCCTCACTGTTCATTGAGAGCCAGTGAGGCAGTGACATTTTACTCTTTTCAGTTCCTCCAATAAAATTCTCCATCTTCTAAGCCCAAGCATTTTCACTGACTGTCCTCCATGCCTGAAATTCTCTCTCATCTCACCCTTGCCTGCTGGTTTCCCTGACCTTTTTCAAACACCAAAAATTTATGTTAATATTAATAAATTAATATTCCATCTTCTACAGGAAGCCTTTCCTAATGCCCTTAATTCTAATGCCTACCCTCTTATTTATTTCCAGTTTTTCCTGTGTATCATTCTTCTATGGTGTTGTTTCCCTCTTTTGTCTGTGGGCCACTTGAAAACAGGGACAATCTTTTTTGTCTTTCTTCATGTCCCCAGAAGTTATGATGTCTAAAATATAGTAGATGACTAATAAATGTTTCCTGATTGACTGAAAGATTCTCCTGTAAAATTTCTCACCATAAATGTGGCTTAGCCTGCTCATTCCAACTATTTGACTCTCTCTTGTCTCTAGGCTAATCCTCATCTTCAATTCCTCATAGAGTCTGCCACTTGGTGACTTGTAGCTATACGCTGTTATTAGAAGAGCATGGGTGTCAAAAAGATGAGCCTTCTTCATAGAACTTGAGATTATTTCCAGGTTTCAGATGCTCCCAGAGATGAAGCTCCCAGAGATGACATAGATCCCTCAAGGTCCCACAGTTAATGTTGGTAAGAATCCAACACTGAAACGGGCTAAAACAGGATTTCAACAGAAGATGTCAGAATCCCAAACCACTACTCTTTCTATTATGCCAATGGTTCTAGGATAATACAATCATAGACATCTAGACAAACCATCTAGAAGGAACCTTAGGGATGGTCCAGTCCAGGTGCTTCTTTTTAGTATCTCAAATAGATCATGTGCAGAGCTCATGGGCTCAGAGTTGATTAGTCACTTAAATATAGGGACATGTAGTTTACCTCAAAGGGAGGCAATGTGGCATGGCAAATAGAGGCTAGGTTTTTGAATAAGAACAAACTAACTCTTGCTATCTCTGTGGCCATATACTTCACTTACCCTCTCAAATCCTCATTTTTTAATCTGCAAAATGGGAATAATAATAATATTAATGAATATTTATATTACTTGCCTCAAAGAGTTATTATGGGGAAAACATTACATAAATATGAAATGTTCCTGGTACATGTTAGAGGGCTTCGTGTCCTCAGGAGCCACAGTTCTATGTCTCCAAACTTTCTTGGGAATTTTTTTTGAGTCCTACATTCCCTTCTCAGGTCAAGTGTAGTAAATATTTCTTACACTATGTAGAAAACAGAAAGTAGTTTGTCCTTATTTTATCCCATAAAAGTCTGAGGAGTTACCTTTAAAACTAATCTGAGAGAGAAAGAAGAGTTGCCAGGAGCCTGATTGCAAAAAAGAAAAAAGAGGGTGGGGTAGAGTGGGGGATGTCAGTAGCATTTAATAGGCCAGTATAACAAAAACAACAAAAACAATAACTGGTTTATATGGCATTTTCAAGTCTGTAAAGCACTTAATTTTTTAATTTAATTTTTTTTCCAATTAAGTAGCATTGATTTTCTGTCTCCACTACATAAAACCAGCCAACTGGCTTTCCTGCTTTCCTCACAAATAATATTTCACCTCCAGTCTCTGCCTTTGTACAGGTTGTCCCCCATGCCTGGAATTTATGCCCCCCCCCATCTCGCCTTTACATCTTTGTATCACTAATCTCATTTCTTTATTGTTTCTCAATCATTTCAATCACTTTGTGACCCTATTTGGGGTTTTCTTGGCATAGATAATGGAGTGATTTGCACTTTCCTTCTCTAGCTCATTTTACAGATGGAGAAACTAAAGCAAACAGGGTTGAATGATTTGTTCACAGTCACATAGCTAATAAGTATTTAAAGCCAAATTTGAACCCAGGTATTCCTTAGTCTAGGCCCATCACTCTATCTACTATATCACGTAGTTGAAATATTCCTATCTCAACTCAAACAGCACTTCCCTTTTTTTTTTTTAATTTGAAATCTTTCGCAAAATGACTAATTTGTACAAATGTTTTCATGATTTCTCTTGTAAAATCTATTTCAGATTGCTTACCATCTCAGGGAGCAAAGGGGTGAAGGGGCAGAGAGAGTGGGAGTTGAAGGGGAAGAGAGGAGAGAATTTGAAACTCGAATTTTTCAAAAACTGAATGTTAAATTTTTCTTTAGCATGCAATTGGGGATAAATAAAATATTATTATAAAAAAGAAAAATTATAGGCTTCAATGCGCATTCAGACTCCATATGGCAGTGGATAGCCTACAGTTGAGATTTAAATTCAGGTCTTCCTAACTTCCTATCTAGTGCTCTCCTCACTGCATCTTTTCCTTTTCAAATGTGTTGCCCTAAATGAGGACTTGCAAATGTTACCCAGAAGACACAAAGTAGAAATCATGTCAAGGGTGTTAACATAGTTATCAAAATGTGGTAAATATACTTGATGTACTTTCTACATGAAAAAGTGTTGCTCTCCCATGTCACAGGGGCACCGACTCAAGGCAGCATATCCTTTCATCTCCTGCATCTTACAAACTGACGTTAATAATCAGGTTGGGATGAAGCCATCCCAGATGTAATCAGCATTTGAGATTTAAGAAATGCCAAGCTTTAGCGCAACAAGGATTTTATTTTAATTTTTGAAATCCTTCTCAGAACCCCAAAGGGTAAATATATAGCCTAAGGATTAAGTGTCCTAAATTTCCACTTAAGGACAGAGAGACATAACGAAGAATCCTACCGCTGTTTGGGAGAAATTAACAGCTGCTTCTCCAGAAGGCATTTCCTTGAAGAAGGTGCTGGTATTAAACCATTTTTTTTAAAGTGGCCTTTTAAAAGTGGTCTATTTTCCTATGGGATATTTGGAGCCCCTCACTGAACTAATTGGAATTCAGTTTGGGATTAAAAATGTGAAACAAATATCCTCTTCCTCTGACCTCTCAAGAGACTGTCATGGGTTCTGAAGTCACATTTCATGGTATAGAACTAAAATTGATTAAAAAGTAATCAGAATCATAAATTATAAACCATTTGTAATGTTTTGACTCTTCTGCCTGCTCACACTTTTCCCTTCAAGGATGATATTTTCCCCTCCTTTCTGTAAAATGACTTTTCCCTGATTGCTAAAATCTTACCCATCCTTTAAGGCCCAGAGTAAATGCTCTCAGCCAGTAGTGATCTGTCTCTACTCTGATATGAGAACATTTTTCTATTTTCATTACAGACTCCTCATGTAGTCTCATTTTATTATATCAATCCACATACATGTTCTTCCTCCTTGCTAGAATACAAGCTTCTTGAGGATAGCCTTAGAATATTTAAAACCAGAAGGGTTACAGAGACCATCTTGCACAAACTCTCATTTTAATAGATAGGAAACCCAAGTCTCAGAGAGATTAAGTGATCTCTGCAAAGTCATACAGGAAATAAATAGAACTGGAATCTAAATCTAGATCTTCTGACATCTAAATCTAGTTCTCTTTTCAGTTTTTCCATAAACATTTTAATTTAATATATATGCATATATCTATAGTTCGTATCCGATTTCATATAAAAACTATACTGAGATATAGTGAATATTTAAATTTTTAATCGAATTATTAATCTATCCTAATCCAAAAAATGTTTACCTCTCCAGGTTTTAGGCTTCTCCCAATCCCCCAGATTGCCTGGCACTTACTTGATACATATTTTGTATTTATTTACCATATGTGTTGTTTCCTCTAGTAGAATGTATGTCATTTGTGGAATATTACATGTTGTTCTCATATCATGGTATCTAGTACAGTGGCTGGCAAATAGTAGGTGATTAATACAAAGAAAAAAAACTCAATTGAATTATTGGATTTAATTACCTGAGTCTGTCCTATTAACACTCATGTTACGGTTTTAAACTGCTTAGGAATTAGCTTTAGAGTGATAAGGGAGAGTAAGGCACAGGGAAGTATATAGGACTCACATCAGCAAACAATCAGCATGGCTGCTTGACAGTGATATATACAGGGTAGAGGGTAGCTAGGTAGTTCAGTGTATTGAGAACTAGGCCTAGACATAGGAAGTTCTGAATTCAAATCTTATCTCAAATACTCCCTAGCTGTGTGATTCTGGGCAAGACATTAAATTCCCATTGCCTAGCCCTTATCACTCTTCTGCCTTTGAACCAATACAAGACATTGATTTTAAGAAAGAAGATAAGGAGAGAGACAAAGTGACAGATACAGAGAGAGACAGACAGACAGACAGACAGACAGACAGACAGACAGACACAGAGACAAACAGAGAGATACGAGAGAGAGAGAGAGAGAGAGAGAGAGAGAGAGAGAGAGAGAGAGAGAGAGTCGCATATGGCATGTGAGAAAAGCAGAACATGAGAAATCTTACAGTGTAGGAACAGAAAGCACATTGAAAATCATCTAGCCCATTTTCACTAACTTGTCCATCTAAAGCAGACTTTTACTCCATGGATCTGAAAAACTTAGTATAAATTTTTTTTCTTTAAAATGCTTGGCACAGCTAATATGGGAATTGGTTTTGCTTGTCTATATCCATTTGTAACAGATTTTCTTCATTTTTTTCTTGCATTTCCAAAGGGTAGGAGAAGAGAGGGGAAAAGAATTCAGAACATAAAACAAAAAAAGAATTAGTCAGGAAAAAATTAAGCATTTGCATTAAAAAATATCCCCCTGCTTTCTACTGTAAGAAGCAAGAATTGGTGATCATTTGCTCCTTTCTGAGTGTCTCCCTCATAACTATTTAAAAGGGGCTATGCCAAGACTGGGATCAATCTTCCCTAGAGAACTTAGACATTTTTCTTATCCACAGGATCAACTGTGTGTTTTTGTTGTTTAATCGTTTCAATTATGTCCAACTCTTCAGGATCCTATCTGGGATTTTCTTAGCAGAGATACTGGAGTGCTTGCCATCTCCTTATTTACTTCATTTTACAGATGAGAAAAATGAGGCAAATAGGGTTAGATGACTTACTAACGTCACACAGTAAGTATCCGAGGCTCTATTTGAACTCATGAAGATGAGTGTTCTGTAAAAATGGGACCAGTTAGCAATGATGTCTCAGCAGACTCCAAACCCTTGGCTGCAACACCTCTAGCAAGGGCGAGGGGAGTGAGTGGATGGAATTCTTTCTCCACCCCCTCCATTGGCAGTTGCAGTCTCTGGTAACTGCTAATAACAGAATCCTTCTCTGTCCAGGAATGGCAGCTATCTGACTTAGCCTTCATGGGGCTAAATTGGCTGGTAAAAAGAGAATAATCCCACAGAAATTGGCAACTTCCACTGTTTGCGACTTATTCCCAAAACTCAAGATGGTTAATGTGCTCAGGATGTCTTCAAACAGCTTTCTTGATCACTGAATCTCAACTACTTTCAAGATCTTCCAAGATGGAGATTCGACTTAGGTAAAGTATGAAATTGACTTATATAGCATAAATCCCACACTTCATTCACACACTGTTAACAAGAGGAGGAATTTATTAATTTAGTGAAACTGGGAATGAGGGGAATAGTTTAGGTTTGAGGGTGATGTAAAATCTATCTAAGATCTTCAAGGTGCTCTCAGAGTAGCTAACTCCCCAGAGGGGAAAGCCTATGAAGTAAACTATTGCTCCCTAAACTCCCTTAAAATCTAAACTATCTCCTAAAATCAAATAATAACAAGTCCAAGATGGTAGGGATGGTCTTGATTGTAGATCTGTAGTGGTTTATGATTGGCTGGGTCACTGCATGCAAGGTTTTGTCACAGTGCTCACAGCCTTGGGAAAACATTCTGGATAAAGTTTGTATGGAGTATATACACCCTGCTCTCTGGGTTAGAGATAAGCTAAGCTATTAAGAAGAAGTAATCCTACCCCTTCCAGCCATCCATCTCTCTCTGTCCCCCAAAGAGTGAGTTTGCCAAGCTTGGTGTCCTGCTTTTATACCCACATTCTTAACTGCCCCAACTGCCCCCTCTCCTGGAGTTCTGGGGGTACTGTGGAGTTGTGTGAGGCAGTTCACCCCACTTAATATTATTTACGTAACTGTTCCTGATTCCTAAACCCAGTGCTCCATATATTTGCAATACTGTCAGGAACAAAGATTTAGCACAAACTGGAAAATAAACTGAGATCAACAGAGTGACTTGCTCAAGTTCATCAAGAAAGTTAGGGACAAAGCCCAGCTCTATATGAGTCACATAGAATTTCAGCAGATTAATAAAATTTTAACTACTTAGTTCAAATTGTATTCATTTCTATGAAGACAAGCTACATGAGTTGGACAAAATAAAGGCATTAAGACAGGGTTCTCTACTAGAACTCAGTGATACAGTGTCCAAATAAACTAGAAAAGAGAGTTCTTAGAGAAGCACTCCCTTTCTAATAAGAACTAAACAACATATTTAAAAAGTCTGATGTAGTTTTTGTTTTTCTTTTCTTTCTTTTGAGACAAGGTCTTCCTCTCTTGTCTTGACAGCACGCATATGAGCCACTCTTTAGCTCAATACCACTGCTGAATGCCATAGAAGTCTTGACCAGCTCTGTTCCTGACATAAGTGATTCTCTTCTTCTTAAGCATCCTGGTGCCCACTCACCACATTGTTTCTAGACTTGGTCTAAATGCTTGATTGGTTTTAGACCTACTACAGCTCATAATTTCTGGACTAAAGTAATCCATCAAACTTAGCATCCCTGGTAGCAAGAACTATAGATGTATACCACCATGGAGGCAGCTGGTGGCATAGTAGATAGAGCAATGTGCCTGAAGTCAGGAAAATGTAAGTTCAAATCTAGCCACAGATAGTTACTAGATGTATGAGCCTCATAAATTCACTTAACCTCTGCTTTACTTAATCAACTGGGGAAGGAAATGGCCAATAAACTGGTAAACCACTTCCAATAAAACCCAAAAAGGTGCTCAAAAAGAGTCAGACTCAACTGAACAACAATCTCCACTCTCCACACAGAGTAGATTTTTATATTCATAGACCCCCATTTCTGATAAAGATCCACTATATTTTTTTCACCATTACTTCATTTGATTCCTAGAATGTCCCATGTGAGGTAGACCTGGAAATGTATTATTATCCTTGTTTTATACATTTAAAAAAGTAAAATCCTAAATATATTACAAACTGGTTAGTGAGCAAGTTAAAACTGCAGTCCCTTATATCTTGACTTTTAACCTAATGTCTTTCCTATCTGCCATCAAGAACAGATAACAATAGTAACCCCAGGATAACAAAAGTATCCAAGGAAGAGTCTGCAATCTTAGAGAGAGGAAAACCACCAATTCCTTTTTTCAACATTCTTCCATAGTCACTGGACCTAGTTCACCAGTTCCACATGGTGTCCCCAGGGCTGGCTGCACAGCAACTCACTCATGGCTGTTCAGTAATTTCAGAGCCATCTGCAAATTCACAGAAATAGCTCTTCCTTCATTGCACCCAATTGTGTTTGTGTCCTTGACATCTTCTGGCAGAAAAATAATTAAAGAAGTCATCATTCCGAGATGACTCCTTCAAGTCATCCCAGATAATGGAATAAGGAGGCCTCTTCAAGATGACTGGTCCCTACCATATGAGATAAAAGCAAGTGGTAGTGTTCCAAATGTACACAATGCCACTGGACAGGGCAGCACAGGAAAAAATGCAGAATAATTACTGTGTAGAACAAGATTAATCCTTTCCATGACTGCCAGTCAAATATTTGAAGATAAATAACTAGATAAAACACTTATCAAGCTCTTAACATGTACCAAGCACTACACTAAGTACTAGGGATAGAAATCTAAACAAATTTCAAAGTCCCAGCTCTCATGGAGCTTATATTCCAATAGGGGAAGAGAGCTTATTCTGGCAGAATGTGAAAGAATCCTCCTCTTCTGTGTTATTCATAACTACTAATTGTACACATTTAGCTGCTTTCCAGGAATATTTATAATGTTTTCTTAATAGGCTCTGTGGATATACCTTGTCTTTTTTATCTTTAATAGTATCCTAGACATGGGCACTGCTGAGACAACTCTGAAAACCATGAGTCATTTCTGAATTTCTCTCTGTGGTGGTCCATTCCTAGGGAGAAGCACCTAATCTCACTGATATAGAAAGGATTCAAAGGGGACTTTAACACCAAAGTCATAAATATCTGATGTCCAATACTAGTTTATACCATTATTACTCTTATTTATCTTCATGTATATGGTGCTATCAGGGCAGCTAGATAGCACGATGGACAGAGTGCTAGGCTTAGTCAGGAAGACTTGAGTTCAAATCTGACTTCAGACACTTACTAATTACTAATTACTAAATATTATGGGCAAATTACTTAAACCTGTTTGCATAAATTTCTTCACTTATAAAATGAGTTAAAGAAGTGAATAAAAAATCACTCTGATATCTTTCCTAGGAAAACCTTCAATGAGGTCACAGAGTTGAACATGATTTAAAAAATTCTAATCATCACCAACATATGGCATTACCTCTTGAAGAAGAGATATGAGGTCTGCTTTTCATTCCTAGGATGAATAAGAGGAAGAAGTGATTTATTAAAAGAAGTTATGCAGCATGGGAGAAAGTCAATGAACTTAAAGTCAGCAAAACCAGATTTTAGTTTTAGCCTTATCATTAACTCAATGTGTGGACTTTGGATATCCTTGAAGGATTGTTTCTTAATTTTTAAAATAAGGGAATTTTATTATAAGCTTTAAAGTCTCTCTCTACCAGTTCTCATATTCCATGTATTGTATATTCTTCATGCTAGCTATTTTTGTATGATCTCTAAAAGAATTAGGACATCAAGATGCATCTTTCACTTCTGTGGCCAAGGTCCATTCTTACCATTGAGGGCTCTGGCTAAAGAAAATACTCTGTACCTATGCTAAGATCCAAAATATTCTTTCTACATCCAACCTCAAAGAACTAATAATACTGAGGATTTTATTCTAACATATCCTATAGTTATTTAGGTATATGCCTTATTTTCCCTTTTTAGTGTAAGCTTTTTAATAACAGGGACTACTTCCCATTTCACATTTGTACCTCACAAGTGGAAAAGGGAAGAGCTTTTTGGCATTCAAGTGGGAGACATCCTAAGAGGTATCTTTCTAGGTAAGGAAGCAGAAAACAAGCAGATGAGTCATTTCTAATAATATCACAGTTGATCATTCTTGCATTCTTGCAGACATATCTTTAAAATGTTGGAAAGGAAACTCTTCTAAAAGTTCTCCAGGTCTATGAAGAAATTCTGATGTTGTCTGACATGAGCTTCTTCAGATCAAATTTCAGATGTCTCACCATTTATTTGTTTTTCCACTCCTGATGGAGAACGAAGATGGTAGAGTTTAAAGAATTTTTCATGTCATTGTGGATAAGTAGTTTCCCCCCCACCTTGGTTATTTTAATTGTTATTTATATAATTTATATAATCAATTCATTATGGATTTTCAATGTTGGATGTTTATTAGACATATTTTAAACTTTAAATTTCCAGAATTTAAGCTCTCCAAGCTACCTCAATTCTCTGTCTTCTTATTCTGGATATATTGTGTGGAGGAGGGTGAAGCTATTTGATGAAAACATCCATCTATTTTTGTGTCCAGTGATTTTTAAAAGGTTCATGAGTCCCCTTATTCCTTTCCCTTACCATAATTCCCCAGGACTTGTTCAATCACAGAAATTGCATTTCTATTTTAACTATTTATCTGTAGAAACCTGTTATCATATTAACTCTATAAATAAATTTGAATATTTTTTAATATTTTTACTCATTTGAATATTATTGAGATTTTATAATATTTCCAACAATATTGCAGTTAAGAGCTGGTATAATATTTGAGGTTAAGTCCTGGTTTTGGTAGCAGATGCTTTAATCTTAGAAGTTGTACCTAAATCTTAATCCTGACTTTAGTGGTTACTTTTTGTGTCCTTGAATACATCTCTTAACATACTGGTTTCAATTTCTTCTTTTTCAAATTTAAACATTTGGATTAGTTGGCCAAAATCCTACCTCTCTTTGAGTTTTCCATAATCTTAGCTGTTATTCTTTTGTCTAAACTCTTTTTCACCATTCATTCCCAGATTCATCATCTTTTAAAATGTCTAAGTTAACTTTAACAAACAACAACCTTAAAGGTGTTTTGCTTGCATGTCATCCTATCCTTTTCTTTTTTTAAGATTTTGTTCTTTTTTAAAATATATAACTGTTGTCAAAACACATTGTCAGTATATAAATTCTCCTTTTCTTTATTTATTCTTTGCCATTTCATAGAGATCTCCTTATATTTGTTTTTAAAAAATGAAAAGAGGAATTCTGGGTTAAGATGGCTGCAGAGTAGTAACAGGACTCTTACTTTCCTCACCACTGACCCATATATGATACCTCAAAAAGACAAAAAAAAACAAATCCAGATGAAAGAAGGGACTCCACAATAGGGTGCAGCATTGAAGGTAGGTGAGATTTGGGCATTTCCACTCTATAAGGGGGTGAAATAGCTCCCACCAAAATGCGAGCTGATCAACCCTTCTTCACCCCACCTATGGTGCCAGAGTCAGAGTCAGTGCACCTGAAATAGAGGGAGCATGGGGCAATCTCTAGAGTCTTGGCTGACTAAAATCATCAGGGACTTACCCCTGAGAGCAGCTAGACTTGAGAACCAAGGAGGCTAAAGAGCATGGACCTTGGGTGTGGAGATAGAGCTGAGAAGGGAGGCATATAGTAGAAGCAACAGTGCAACTCAAAAAGTAGCCTCAGGCAAAAGAGCAAGCATGGGGCAATCTCTAGGTTCTTGGTAGCTGACTAAGACCACCAGGGACTTACCCCTCAGAGTAGCTAGACTTGAAACCCCAAGAGGCTAAAGAGTGTAGACCTTGGGCTCAGAGATAGAACTGAGAGAGTGGCAGACAGTAGAAGCCTCACAGACAGCAGAAGCTGCGCTGAGACTCAAAAAGTAACCTCAGGCAAAAACTGCTCCATAGCTCCATACACAGAGAGCCTGCCCTCCTCACTCAGACTTTTGTCTGGGAAGGAAAATCCAGCATAGTGATGGCAAGAAATGCCCAAGAAATACAACCTTCAACCACCAGAAAGAACAAGAGAAAGGCACAGACCTTAAATATTTTTATGGAGAAAAAAATACAGACTACAGAGGAGATAGCAGAGGAGGACAAACAAGTAAACACATCTGAACCTTCCCAAAAAAAGGAAATTGTTCACAAGCTCTTGAAGAGTTCAAATCTGAGATCATGAGAAAGGTGGAAGTGATTTGGCCAGAAAAGTAGGAAATAGCTCAAAAAGAAATTAACAGTTTAAAAGATAGAAACTCCCAATTAGAGAAAGAAACCCCCAAATCAAATGAAATGATAAGTAATTGAGAGACCAAAATTAAACAGCTAGAAAACATGAAAAACAGGATAGGCTGGACTGAAAAAGAAAATCAAAAGATTATAGCACAAAACCACTTTTTTAAAGACCAGAATTAGGCAAGTAGAAGCCAATACAGCAAAGTCAAAAGACTGACAAAATAGAAGGAAACATGAAATATTTCACTGAGAAAATGATTGACCAAGAAAACAGTCCAAGAAGAGACAATTTGAAAATCATTGATCTTCCTGAAAAATCAGAAACAAACAGGAACCTTGATATCCTACTACAAGAAATTACCAAGAAAACTGTCCTGATGTTCTTGAACAAGAGGACAAAATAGACATTGAAAGAGCCCATAGATCACCCTCCACACTAAATCCTCAAAAGACAACCCCCAAATGTAATTGCCAAATTCAAGAGTTTCCAAGTAAAGAAAAAAATATTATAAGAAGCCAGAGACAATTCAGATATTATGGAGCACCAATCAGTATTACACATGATCTGTCAGCCTCCACAATAAAAGACCGCAAGACGTGGAAAATGATATTCAGAAAGACAAGAGAATTGGGCCTACAATCAAAGATCACATACCTATTAAAACTGACTATATCCTTGCAGGGGAAAGTATGGAAATTCAACAAAATAGAAGATTTCCAATTATTTGTAAAGAAAAGACAAGAACCAAGTAAAAAGTTTGATATCGAAACACAAAAATCAAGATAACTATGGAAAGGGAAATAAGAAAGAGAAGGGAAATTTTTTTAGAAATTTGTTTTTTAAAGGCTTCCAAAAGATCAAATTATTTGTATTCCTATATGGAAAAATGCTATAATTACCCTCAAAAATTATATTCACTATTATAATAGTTAGAAGAATTATTCATAGGGAGAAGTTGGAGTACTTATTCATCTAAGATCATATGCAAAAAAAGAAAAGAGTGAGGGGGTGTGGAATAGAAGATGGCTCCAAGAGAAACTTGAAGGAATAAGAAAAATAGGATAATCTATACCACACAAAGTAGCACATGGGAAGGGGAGGGGAAGAATACAATTATAAGAAGGAGAGGAAGAGAGAATCAATAGGTAATACTTAAACCTTACTCTTAGTAGAATCAATTCTGAGAGTGAAGAGCAGCTAGATCCATTGGGATATCAAATTCTATCTTATTCTATGGGGGAAGCCAGAAGGGAAAAACCAAGCAGGGTAGTGGGGCAGGGAGTAAAAAAAGGGAGGGAAAGAGAGTTGGGAGGGAATTTAAAAGACCTTAAAAATAAGAGGGGAACAAAAAGGGAGAGGGCAGAAAGGGAAGTAAACTAAGGGAGGGGATAATGGGAACTGATTAAAAGCAAACCACTGGTTTAAAAGGAAATAGCAAAAGAGGAAAGGGCAAAACTAGGAGAGGATATAAAAATGTTGGGGAATACACAACCGACAATCATAATTCTGAATGTGAATGGGATGGACTCTCCCATAAAATGGAAGCAAATAGCAAAGTGGATTAGAAACCAAAATCCTAAAATATGTTGTCTACAAGAAACACATGAGGTAGATAGACCTACACAGGGTAAAGGTAAAAGGCTGGAGCAAAATCTATTGGGCTTCAACTGAGGAAAAAGAAGGTAGGAGTTGCAATAATGATATCTGACAAAGCCAAAGTAAGAATAGATCTGATTAAATAAGATAGGGAAGGTAATTACATTCTGATAAAAGGAAGTATAGACAATGAGGAAATAGCAGTACTCAACATGTATGCACTAAATGGTATAGTATCCAAATTTCTAAAGGAGAAACTGGCAGATCTCAAGGAGGAAATGGATAGTAAAACTATACTAGTGGGAGGCCTGAACCTTCTTCTATTAGGTCTAGATAAATCAAACCAAAAAATAAACAAGAAAGAGGTAAGAGATGTGAATGAAATCCTAGGAAATTAGAGTTAATAGATATGTGGAGAAAAATAAATAGAGATAAAAAGGAATACACCTTCTTTACAGTAGTACATGGTACATTCTTGAAGATTGACCATGATTCAGGGCATAAAAACATGGCAAGAAAATTCAAAAGAGCAGAAATAATGAATGCAACCATTTCAGATCATAATGCAATAAAATAATAGTTAGTAAGGGTACATGGATAGGCAAATCAAAAATTAATTGGAAATTAAATTATATGATTCTCCAAAATCAGTCAGTTAAAGAACAAAACATAGAAACAATTTCATTAAAGAGAATGACAATGACAAGACATCCTGCCAAAATCTTTGGGATGCAGCCTTAGCAGTACTCAGGGGGAAGTTTATATCACTGAGTGAATATAAAAAAATCAGAGAGGGCAACGATCAATGAATCATGCAAATCAAAAAAATAGGAAGCAAACAAATTAAAAATCCCCAGATGAAAACTAAATTAGAGGTCATAAAAATTAAAGGAGAGGGGCAGCTGGGTAGCTCAGTGGAGTGAGAGTCAGGCCTAGAGACAGGAGGTCCTAGGTTCAAACCCAGCCTCAGCCACTTCCCAGCTGTGTGACCGTGGGCAAGTCACTTGACCCCCATTGCCCACCCTTACCAATCTTCCACCTATGAGACAATACACCGAAGTACAAGGGTTTAAAAAAAATTAAAGGAGAAATTGATAAAACCAGTAATAAAAAACAATTTAATTAATAAATAATACTAGAAGCTGGTATTTTGAAAAAACAAATAAAATTGACAAAGTACTGGTCAATCTAATAAAAAAAGGAAAGAAGAAAACCAAATTATCAGTATCAAAGATGAAAAGGGAGACCCCACCTCTAATGAAGAGGAAATGAAGGCAATTATTAAAAACAATTTTGCCCAATTATATGGAAATAAGTATAAAAATCTAAGTGATATGGACAAATATTTAGAAAAATGTAAATTGCCTAGATTAACAGTACAAGAAATAGGATACTTAAATAAGCCTATATCAGAAAAAGAAATTGAACAAGCCATCAAAGAACTCCCTAAGAAAAAATCCCCATGACTGGATGGATTCACTAGTGAATTCTACCAAACTTTCAAAGAACAACTATTCCCAACAATATGCAAACTATTTGATATAATAAGCAAAGAAGGAGCTCTACCAAATTTCTTTTATGGCACAAATATGGTACTGATCCCATAGCCAGGTAGATCAAAAACAGAGAAAGAAAACTACAGACCAATCTCCTTAAAATAGATGCAAAAATGTTAAATAGTATACAAGCAAAAAGACTCCAGCAAGTGACCATTAGGGTTATCCATCATGATCAGGTGGGATTTATACCAGGAATGCAAGGATGGTTCAACATTAGGAAAACCATCCACATAATTGACCATATCAATAAGCTAACAAACAAAAATCACATGATTATCTCAATAGATGATGGAAAAGCCTTTGACAAAATACAACACCCATTTCTATTGAAAACATTAGAAAATATAGGAATAGAAGGACCTTTCCTAAAAATAATAAACAGTATATATCTAAAACTATCAATAAGTATCATATGCAATAGAGGTAAATTAGAACTCCCAATAAGATCAGGCGTGAAAAAAGGATGCCCATCATCACATCTATTATTTAACATTGTACTAGAAACACTAGCAGTAGCAATTAGAGAAGAAGAAGAAATTGAAGGTATTAAAACACGCAATGAGGAGACCAAGCTATTACTTTCTGCAGATGATATAATGGTCTGCTTAAAAAAATTCTAGAGAATCAACTAAAAAGCTAGTGGAAATAATCAACAACTTTAGCAAAGTAGCAGGTTACAAAATAAATCCAAATAAATCATTAACATTTCTATATATTTTCAATACATCTCAGCTGCAAGAGTTAGAAAGAAATTCCATTTAAAATCACCCTACATAATATAAAATAATTAGGAATCTATCTACCAGGACAAACACAAGAATTATACCAACATAACTACAAAACACTTTCCACACAATTAAAACTAGGTCTAAACAATTGGAAAAACATTAATTGTTTATGGGTAGAATGAGCTAACATAATAAAAATGACTATTCTACCCAAATAATATGCTTATTTAGTGCCATACCTATCAAAGTCCCAAGAAACTTTTTTACTAAATTAGAAAAAAACTATAACAAAGTTCATTTGAAAGAACAAAAAATCAAGAATATCAAGGGAAATAATGAAAAAAAAAGTGAAGGAAGGTGGCCTGGTCATTCCAGATCTTAAACTGTACTATAAAATAGTAGTCCTCAAAACAATATGTTACTAACTAAGAGACAGAATGAGGATCAATGGAATAGATTTGTTGTAAGTGACATCAGCAAGACAGTCTATGATAAACGCAAACAGCACAGCTTTGGGGACAAAAATCCACTATTAACAAAAACTGCTAGGAAAATTGGAAAACAATATGGGAGAAATTGGGATTAGATCAACATCTCACACCCTATACAAAGATAAGCTCAGAATGCGTGAATGACTTGAATATAAAGAAGGAAAGTATAAGTAAATTAGGTGAACACAGAATAGTATATTTGCCAGATCTCTGGGAAAGGAAAGATTTTAAAACCAAGCAAGAGTTTTAAAAAATTACAAAATGTAAAATAAATAATTTCTGATTACATTAAATTAAAAAGTGGTTGTACAAAAATAAACAATGCAACCAAAATTAGAAGGGAAGCAACAAATTGGGGGAAAAATCTTTAAAACTAAAAACTCTGACAAAGGTCTAATTACTCAAATATATAAGGAGCTAAATCAATTGTACAAAAAATGAAGCCATTCCCCAGTTGATAAATGGGCAAGGGACATGAATAGGTAATTTACAGATGAAGAAATCAAAAATAAACACATTAAAAAGTGTTCAAAATCTCTTATAATTAGAAAAATGCAAATCAAAACAACTCTGAGGTACCACCTCACACCTAGCAGATTAGCTAAAATGACAGCAGGGGAGAGTAATGAATGTTGGAGAGGATGTGGCAAAATTGGGACATTAATGCATTGCTAGTGGAGGTGTGAATTGATCCAACCATTCTGGATGGCAATTTGGAACTATGCCCAAACAGCACTAAAAGACTATCTGTCTTTTAATCCAGTCATAGTACTGCTTGGTTTGGTTTATACCCCAAAGAGATAATAAGGAAAAAGACTTGTACAAAAATATTTATAGCCGAGCTCTTTATTGCGGCAAAAAATTGGAAAATGGGAGACTGTCCTTTGATTGGGGAATGGCTGAGCAAATTTTGGTATTTGCTGGTGATGGAATACTATTGTGCTCAAAGGAATAAGGAACTGGAGGAATTCCATGTGAACTGGAATGATCTCCAGCAATTGATACACAGTGAAAAGAGCAGAACCAGGAGAACCTTATACACAAAGACTGATACACTGTGGTACAATCAAACATAATGGACTTCTCTACTGGCAGCAATGCAGTGTTCCAGAATAATTCTGAGGGATTCATGAGAAAGAATGCTACCCACATTCAGAGGAAGAACTTTGGGAGTAGAAACACAGAAGATAAACAACTGCTTGAACACATGGGTTGATGGAGATATGATTTGGAATGCAGACTGTAAAGGACCACCTCCAGTGCAACTGTCAATAACATAGAAATAGGTCTTGATCAATGATACATGTAAAAACCAGTGGAATTGCAAGTCGGCTATGGGAAGTGTGGGGTTGGGGAGAACATGAATCATGTAACCATGGAAAAATATTCTAAAATAAAATAAAATAAAATAAACAAAAAATGAAACTAAATTAAAAATGAAAATGAAAATAGTGACAGCATAATAACATTTATAAGATAACTCGTTCAACCACATATCAATGATTGGACTTATGAAATAATCCTAGACTTTTGCTATTACAAATAAAGACACAATTGATAATTTTTTAGAGAAAGACTTGGTTTCCTTTCAGGAATATCCTTAGAATATAATCATAATAGTGTGGTCTGTTAATAAAAGGAAAATGAATATTCATCTATGCTACTGAAATCCTTCTAAACACTGCTAGAAGAAGTCAAACAACTATGCTAAATGGATAAGTTACAAATTTATATCATCTAATTTCAGTTGGGCCCTTACTACTACATGGCAATCTTTTTACTTTTCCTTGATTGACTCTTTAAAAAAAACAAAATAAACTTTTAAATTTTGTTTTAGAATGGACCCTAAATATTGGTTCCAAAGCAAGAAGTGCCAGTCAAATGGTATTAAGTGACTTGCCCAGGGTCACACAGCTAGGAAGTGTCCAAGCTCAGATTTGAACCCAGGACTTCTCTTCTCTAGGCCTAGCTCTCTTTCCACTGAACTACCTAACTGCCCCACTGAGTGACTCTTTATTGCACTTCAATTCTTATATTCTCTCTTCAAATCAACTATACTATTCCCCTTTGACTGTTATCTTTTCCAGCAGAGAACCTTTCCCAATTCTGTATCTTAAAATCTCCTCAAAATTATCCCTCATTCTCTCATTTTATTTCTATCTGGGAGTAAGAGGTTATTTTTTTCCTTGGCAAGGCTCTTTCCTCTGTATAGGAGCTTGGATCTTCTAACTCTACTATCTCCTCTTGTAGTTTGCACCTTTAATTGCCACCCTTTTGTCTAATCTCCACTTTCCATTTATCCAGTATTTCCATAATGATTACAAACATGCCTAAATCTCTCTGTTCTTTACTAAAAAAATCACTTCACTTAACTTTGACAGCTTCTCAAATTATCTTCTCCCATTCATCCCTAGAAAAAGCCAACTATCCTCCCACTCACATATTAAGCCTGGTAATCTGGTTTCTAGCTCTAAAGAAACTTTTAGTTGCTGAATCTTCCTTCAAGTCTGAAGTAAAATCCTGCTTTCTACAGGAAGTTTTTCTCAACTGCTCTTACCTCTAGAGAATTCTCTCTTTTAATTAGTTCTTATTTATTCTTTATACAGTGTTTATACATATGTGTTCACTTGTCTCCTTTGTTGGATTGTGAGCTCCTTGATGGCAGGGATGGTCTTTGGTCTCTTTTTATATTTCTGGCACCTGATACAGTACCTGGTATAGTAGGACCTTTAATAAATACTTATTGATTAACTGACTAAATCTACTAGTCTTTTTTTTTTATTCTTCATCCTCTTTAACCTCACTGTAGTCTTTGAAACTACCACCTCCTAAGTATTTCATCCTTCGGGTTTTTAATGATGTTCTACTCTGTTATTTCTCCCTTTACCTCCTGGATATGTCCTCTTTTTTACTAGATTATGATCCATGGATAATATCTTATGAATGAGTGTACCTGGATTTATCCTGAAACTTTTATTCTTATCTCATTGGCTAAAGTGAAATGAGTAGAATACCTCTTCCTCTTTATGGGTAGTTAACATTTCAGTAATTTTAGTTAGCTTATTTTATTAATTTGTTTAATAAGTTAATTATTTTAGTTAACAATTTGAGATTATGAGTTGGGGCAGTGGATAAAACCCTGAGTTTGGAACCAGGAGAACCAAGAGGTGGTGGTTTAGGAGATCTTCAAGTAGAAGCTAGATGACCAACCACTCATCCTTTATGTTAGAATTAGGGAGCCTTTAGGGAATTGTTTGTATGGAATGGACACTAAGGTTCCTTAAAATTCTGAAATTCTCAGTTTCATTTAATATGAAAACAAGGAGATGCCAAGGGGTAGTGAGTGAGTGGGTCAAGATCTTTAGGAATTTGGAAAGTATATTCTAGGAAAAAGGAATTAAATATCAGGCTGGGCTATGGCTTGCAGTTTATCTCCTTAAATTGGTGTTAGAACGGTAGTTTGGGGAGTCTCTCAAGAGATTCACCATACTCCTTAGGCAGGGAAAGGTATATTTACATTAAATGATGAATTTCAATATAGTAGGACAATCGCTCTTTATCCTGTTAAGTCAAATGGTATTATCTGATGTAATAAGCTTTTCATTCCTGGCTGTATGTATAGGTGTGGTCAATGGAAAGAACAAAATGTCTTGTCTTTTTTATTGGCATTTTCCAATGCTTGATCATCCTTCAGGGAAAGAAATTATTGAAGGGGCAATGTATCTCTGATGTGGAAAATTTCCTTTAACTCAGAGCTCTTCTGTGAACCTCTTGAGAGAAGAGTGTGGAAAAGATAACCAACCCTGAAGGAGAAAGTTCAGCTAGCTGAATCTGACATTCCTATTTAAGCTATAAAGGAGAGAGAAGTAACAGCAGAGAGGGGAATTCTGGAAGACAAAATTCACTTTCTTGGTGTGTGTGTGTGTGTGTGTGTGTGTGTGTGTGTTTACTGGGGAAATAGAAGACACAGTGAGGAAGGAACAGAGGGGAAGGCATGGACAGTATGTATGGGAAGCAATCATAAATGGACAAACAGAAAATCTTTCCTTATTAAGTTTAAAAGCCAGTAGTTATTCATGCTATATGTGGCCAGATCCTCTCTCCAAACAGCCAAATATAGTGTCAAAACTTAACTCCTCTTCGAATGCCTATTTAAATAATAATTAATAACAACAACATTTATATAGTGCTTACTATGTACCAGGCACTGTGCTAAGCACTTTACAATTGTTATCTCATTTAAACCTCACAACAATCCCGGGAGGTACATGCTACTAGTATTCCTGTTTTACAAATGAGGGAACTGAGACAAACAAAGATTAAGTAACTTTCCCTGAGTGTCCCCAACTGTCTAAGGTTGGAATTAAATTCAAGTCTTCATGACTCCTTTCTGGGTGCACTACCTAGATTAAAAACTGAGAGAGCCCTTAAAAATCATTTTGTCCATCTCTTCCTTTTATAGATGAGTAAAAGGAGACTTAGAGAGATAAGTTTCATGTCCCAGGTCACACAAGTGCTATTTGAATCCAAGTCCTCACAACTCTAAATTCAATGCCCTTTCTACTATTACATGCATGTTTCTTTTGAATCTTTATATGAGGGAAAAAAAACATTCCTGGACATGAAAAATTAATGGCTTTCAAATGAAATATATATATATATATATACATATATTTTTAATTGATGCTCAAAGGGACAGAGTCTAAACACAATAAACTAGGATTGAAAGGATGTTCTTGAATTAGAAATCAGGTATTTGGCTATGAATTGAAGTTAATATTGGAGAAGGAGAGGAAGAGAGATGAAAAAGAAATGATTAATTATTATCTTTGAACCATAGGAAAAATGCTGACTCAGATAATTAAACAGCCTGCCTCATAAGTTGTGAGACCCTCATCATTGGCATCTATAAGAGATTATATGTTCACTTTTCAGGGATATATACTTAGATAGATTTTGGATGAGATGGACTCTAAGGATTCTTCAAATTCTCTGAATCTATGATTCAATCAAACTAGGTGCTCCAAAGGACCCCTAATCCAGGAACAATTGGAATCCCTCTAAAATGTTCTCTAAGATGACAACTTCTTTGAAAGGCTATACATAATGGATGAAGTCTAAGACCAATGGTTGTAGAAACATTTTTTTTTCATTGATTCCTTCTGGGTGGCTGCTATATGCATATCCCTGCAGACTAGTTTGCCCACCATTGGTTTATAAAGATCCCCGATATTTATTTATCTCAGCAAATTTTCCATTTGATTTTTCAGGGAAATTTAAACAAAATCTAAAAGATGCTTATCCTTTACTCAAGATTTTTAGTAGCTAATGTAGATTCAGTATATGTGCCCAAGGAGCCATTTGGTGTTCTAATGAGAACTTAAGGGCTATTTAATATATGGATTATTTACTCACTAGACCATAGGGGCCCCTTCAGCATATGTGCTAAAGAGCATCTTCCATCCTGATTTAGGGCATGAAGCCTTAATCATGAGACTCTCATTACTGTTAATAGGATTTGCAGAGCCAAAGGCCTGGAAATGCTAGAACTAAAAAAGATCTTAATCCTTTTTTTCCCCACATTTAAAAATAATGATAAATAATTTAAACAGAGTTCCACATGTAGCCAAAAATTAGGGAAAGCAGCTCTTGCCATTCTAAATTTTGCATTTTGGGCACTGGTCAGTCTGGAATGTAAGAAATCCCCATGGATCAGTGTCAGAGAGGCCATAAGCCAGAGACACTCAACTAGATGACTTATAATTAAAACAACTACAATTTCTTTTAAAAATTAAGTTCCAGGCTTAATCGCTCATTTGCTTCACAAGGATGGGGAGGGAACTCAAGCATATCTATGGGGAAATTAAAGGCAAGTGGGGGGTTGGGGTGCAGGGACAACTGCACTGCAGATACTTTTATTAAAATAATCATTCACATTTTTCTGGCAACACTTTTTAATAAGTGTCAGGTCTTTATTACTTCCTTTGGCGTTTGCAGCAACATTAATCACGGCGAATTCATATGGTCTTCATTTCATGAGGTTGTAAAAATCATCACAGAGGCTCAAGTACTCTCATTAATTAATTCAAGTCTACTCTTGCATTTCTGTTTCAGTGGAGTCTTTCCTTCTCTGGGAGGCAATGGACAACAGAAGCCGTATTACAGCTCTTAATAAGGCTGAGTGAGTCCTGATCCCAATTACTTCCCCTTTTTTCCCTGACTTACTCGGCCAGTATCTCACTCCTTTCTCTCCTCCTCTCTACTTTTTGTCAGGGCAGGACTGTTCATCTACTTCTATCCTTGCCTTTGGACACTTTCAGAGCTACAAGCCATTCCTTTCCCCTCCCAGTGGCCTAATGAGAGATAACAAGCATTTACCCCAGTGAGATCTAGTGATAGCTGCCTGAATTAGAAATGATGCTAGAAAAAAAAAGGAATGGGCATGAATGCCAGCTAGCAGAACATGAAGGAAGCTCAGAGAAGAAAGCTGATAGGAATTGAATAACAAAGGAGACTTGTTATAGCAGTCTAAGAATTGGACTGTGAGTCAGGAGCCTTCAACTGTAGATCAGGTCTTGCCACTTACTTGGCTGTGTGACTTTAGACAAGTCTCTTCACCTATAAAATGAGGAGGTTGGACCAGATGACCCAGTGATTTGAGAGCCAGACCCAGAGATGGGAGGTCCTGGGTTCAAATCTGACCTCAGACACTTCCCAGCTGTGTGACCCTGGGCAAGTCACTTAACCCTCATTGTCTAGCCCTTACCACTCTTCTACCATAGAACGAATACATAGGCATTGGTTCTAAGACAGAAGGTAATGGTTTAAAGATAAATAAAATAAGAAAAAATTATGAAAATGATAATAAAATAATAATAATAATAGAAAATAGTTCTAACACTATAATGGATTCTAAGAAAGCAGCAGCTTATTCTAAAGCATTAAGTTTTATAAAGGACATTAATAAGTTTATGGATATCTAGAGGAATGTGATCAGAATGTTTCAAGGTTTTGATATTTTGCCATATTTATTGAGGGAACTAGAAATGTTTCATCTAGAGCAAACTGTCTTCAAGTATTTGGAAGAACTACATATTGTCTCTAGGATAAAATATAACCTCTACTGTCAGACATCTAAAGCCCTTCATACTTTGATTCCAATCCAGTCACAAATTACTCTGTTTCATGCACCAGCTAGCCCTACTCACTGTCTCTGTGTTTCTACCTGTCCACAGGTTGTCTTCTGGGCCTAGAATCTTCTCTCTCCACCACTCTCTCTGCCCCTTAAATCCCTTTTATTATTGCCATTCTGTTTCACTTGTGGTCAACTTTTCAAGACTTCATTTGGGGTTTTCTTAAAAAAAATACTGGAATATTTTACTTTTTTCTTCTCTACCTCATTTAATAGATGAGGAAACTAAGATGAATAGGGTTAAATGACTTGCTCAGGATCACACAGCTAGCAAGTGTCTATGGTCAGATTTCAACTCAAGAAGAAGATTCTTCCTGACTCTAGCCCCAGTTTTCTATCAGCTGTGCTACCTAACTACCTCAGTTTTCTTCAAGGCACAATTCAAGTGCCACCTCGTATAGGAAGCCTCTTCTAATCTCCCCAGTGTTTAGGGCTTTCTTCTCTTTCTATTGCTCGTTCTCCCCTCCACAAAAAAATATTTGCCTATACTTCTACATCCATGTTGTGTTACCTTAGTAGAATTTAAGCTTCTTGGGGTCAAGGATTGTTTCATTTTTTTCATTATGTCTCAGATACCTAGCATAGCGTGGCATATATTAAAAAAGCTTATTGAATTGAAAGGACATGAGATTGTATTTATCCATCCATATATATATATATATATGGACTTCCTCTTTACAACACGAATTCCTTGAGAGTAAGACTAGTATTACTTTCTATTTGTATTCCAAACATTTGACACAGTGCCTAGTGGGAGCTTACTAAATTTGTACCTGGTAGGTGCTTAATGAATGCTTTATTTAATCATTAGTTATACTGGGATTCTGAAAACAGAACTTGGAGGAATGGGTAAAAATTCTAAGAAGTAAATTTGAAATTGGTTATCTCAAAGCAGAATGGTTACCTTTAGAGTTGGTGGATTTCCCTTACCTTCCTTTTTCTTGAGGTCTTCATGAAGGAAGGATAACTAGCTGATAGACATGTCACAGATGGGATTCTTGTTCAGATGAACTCTGCATGTCTATCTAACAATGAAATTCTGTGAAGGCTACTAACTCCAGGGCTAGAAGGGATCTCAAAGACCATCTAGCCCAACCCCCTCATTTTACAGGTGAGGAAACTGAGATCCTACCATGTTAAAAGAATTGCTCACGGTCATATGGATAGTTAGAGGCATTGGTGAAATGTGAACAAGCAATTTCAGAGAGCAGGTACTAATATTGAGGGGTATCTGAAAAAGTCTCTTTGTAGAAGGTAAAATTTTTGTTCAGATTTGAAGGAAGTCAAGAAAACCTGGAGGCAAAGAGAAAGAGAACATTTCTGGCATAATGGACAGCCAGGGAGAAGGTATGTAGTCAAAAGGTGCAGTGTATTTTGGCAATGAAAAACAAAAAAGTCAGTGTTGCTGGATTGTGTGTGTCAATGTGCATATAATATATATGGTTGTTTACCTGTTATCTCCCCTAATTATACTGTGAATAACTTGAGTGCAGGTTCTGTTTTTGCATTTTCTTTGCTATCCCCAGAATTTAACACTGTGTCTGGTACATAGTAAGAGCGTAATAAAAGTTTGTTGAGTTGATTTTATTGCTTCAACAAGGACTCCCTCCAGTTTATGGTCAGGACATTGCCTGACACAAATCCTCTTTTGATGAAAAACAGCTAAATATTCCAGACTGTTCAGAATTTGCCTTACAGTTAGCTCCAATATTTTCTATAAGCTACTATGCCAGGTTTGCATCACCTGTCTGCTTCCTAGAACATGTCTTTCTTCCTGTGATAATGGATACAAACTACTTATATTCATGGCACTTCCCATCTATACGTGGCACATCTCAAGGTAACAAACACATTTTACACTAAACAATTCTCTATAAATGGAGTGTGGAGGAATGATATGATTATCAAAAGGTAAATCTTATATGCCTTGTGGCCTGACTTGGGAAAAATCTGCAGCCCTACCGCTGTAGCAACAGACCTGTAGCCATTATGGGTCCTTTCATTTCTCTCTCATTAAGAATGAAAGAAGAATGAGAGACAGATCACCATGTGGCAGCCCAATATGGCCACACAGAACTCCAGCTGTGTGACTCTCACACACCAGGTGGATTCCAGCTCCCACTAGAGATGCTGTGATGAAATCTGATTCATTTCTGGCATATGCACAGAAAAGGTTCCTTTTACTCAGCACATTCATTATTTCTTGCAGTTTAACTTTCAGTGTTATAAAGCAGATTAAGTTAGAGGAACAGAAACGACTCTGCCAAGAGAAAAATTGTACAGTCGGCAAACTGTGTCTGTTTCACCTGTTCACTGTGCTTTCTCTTTCTCACTAGGAGTGCCCAAGACGCCCCTCTTTTAGATGTATGATATTCCTGGGCTCCCCTCAAAGTAGTTAGAATTCTACTCAGGAGCCTATAGAAGGGAAACACTGAGTATTATTGACCAGAGTGGTATGATCACACATAAAAATAAAGATTATTCTAGCAAGTATGTATAAAGGCAGTGAAAGAGGAGTAGAGGTGGGAAAATTTGTTGGAAAATCATTGCATCTTAAGAAAGAATGTTCCAAATCACTAGTAGAGAAAATTAATTTTTTTAATTGTGAATATTTACCTTTCCTTGTAAATTTGGAAAGGAGGGAATAGGAGGAATTGGCAAATGAGTGCATTGTTTGAGCTGCAAATTAGTACATTAATTTTGAAAAGTAATTTCAAGTTACATAAAGTGACTAAAATATACATGTCCTTTGACCTACAGGTTCCGTTATAAAGATTATATCTCAAGGAGGCCACTGATAAGAAGAAAGTCCCAATCTCCATAAAAAATTTATAGCAAAACTTTTTTGTGCAATATTTGTTTTCAAAGAATTGGGGGTATAGTTGATGGTCATTGGTTGGAGAATGGCTAAATGAATTATGGTATCTTAATATATGGAGTATTTGTTGTTGTTCAACAGTTTTTCAGTTGTGTCTGACCCTTTGTGACACCATTTGGGGTTTTCTTGACAAAAATACTAGAATAGTTTGTCATTTCCTTCTACAACTCATTTTACAGATGAGGAAACTGGGACAAATGGAGTTAAGTGGCTTGCCCAGGGTCACACAGCAAGTATGTGTCTGAGGCCAGATTTGAACTCAGGAAGATGTGTGTTCCTGACTCAAGGCCCAGGACTCTATCCACTGTACCATCTAACTACCCTTTTTGAATATTAATGCACTACAATAAATGATGAAGGAGATAAATACAGAGAAACATGAGATCTACATGAACTCGTGTAATTAAATAAGTAGGATCACAGATTTATCACTGGAAGGGACCACAGCAATTACTTGTTCTAAATATTTTTATTATGTTAGACTGATGCCTAAAAAGTTTAAATGACTTGACCAAGATCATTCAGGTATAGAATTAAGTGTCAGAGTTGAATCTGAACTCATATATGCCACATTAATTCTTTTTTCTCCATCCATTGCTTTTCAAAAAATATTACTTGTTTATTTTCAACATTCTTTTCTTTTTAAAATTTTAGTTCCAGATTCTCTATCACATTAATTCTCTTCATGATTTTCTCTCTCAAAATTCTGTGCCCCTGGAGCAATAGTGGAATAGAAATATAATGACAGATATTACACAGCAATGAGGATTCTAAGACTAAAAATGTGGGAAGATGAGAAAGCAAGGTATTTTAGGGGTGATCATGTTTTACTGTAAATCAAGTTCCAGTTCTGAGAACAAGGTCCTTTTCCCCACCCAAAATCTCTGTATTTGAGCATGTATGTGTTTGTGTATGAGTGTGTGTATATGTGTAACCTGGATTTAAATTCAGAGAGAGAGAGAGGCAGAGAGAGAGAGAGAGAGAGAGAGAGAGAGAGAGAGAGAGACAGAGAGACAGAGAGACAGAGAGACAGAGAGAGAGAGAATGAGAGAATGTGGTTTATCTGAAATAGTTTGGAGATTTAGGAATGAAAGACAAGCTCCCTAGTACCATGACATGATTCTTCTCTATTTCTCCTTGGCAAGAGATAAAATAGCAGCTGAAAGCTCTATCCCCTTTGTCGACTGAATCTCTGCCATTCATCAAGGACAATAATTTTTTTAATTAAATAAATTTGGAAAATTAATGTCTAACTATTCCCCTTTTTATGAGGCAAGACAAACAGGAAATTCTTCAGGCTTAAGAAATTCCTTAAGAAACTCATTTCCATGCCATAATACAAACTCTTACCCTTGGCTCTTCCTCAACTGATTCTCTGGCCATTAAATGAGGAAAAGAAAAAGGAAGAGAGAGATGAAAAGAGAGAATTAGAGGAAGCAAAGAAATTAAAAGAGACTAAGAGAAAGAAGGAAAAAGGAAGAAAAAAAAGGAGAGAAGGATGGAAGGAGAAAAGAGAGAAGGGAGAAAGGAAAGAGAAAAAAAGAAAGAGAATGAGAAAGAGAGGGATGGAGAGAATGAGATAGTATGAGGGAGATGATAAGAGACACTGAATGAGACAGACATGGGGAAAGAGAGAGGAAGGAGATCATGAAAAGAATATTCAGTGGTTAACAAGGAGATTTCTTCTTTAGCACAAGGACCATTAGAAAGCAAACAGGACCTGGAGTTGCCTTTTGGCATATACAGCATTGCTATTATTCCTAGAAGTTGGCATTTCTATCCTTAGGAGGCTTTTGTTTGTTTTTGCTACTCCAAAATGAAGTGTTATATCTATCCATGGGCTGTACCTGTGTTCAGGGAAGATATCTTCTGAGTGTGTTTCTTCTTCAGCAGCCTGATAGGTCAATCAGCAGCACAGCAAAGTGGTGGAGTGAGTGATGAGTATTTGCTGAACTTAGGAAACGGGTACAAAGTGTTATCTTCCAGGAACTCAATTTACAATCAGAAAAAGACTATTGATCTGATTGACAGACTCCAGGTACACTCCATACCTGTCCCTGGAAGTACTCCATACCCACATAGAGAGACTATGAGTAGAATTTCATGTGCATGATGTAACAGTGTGAACTGAATTTGCAAAGGCAAGCAGGCATCTGGGGTTGGAATGGACCCTCAAACAGCCCAGCAAGATGTTGCCCATTCAGAATTCTGTTTGGGAGGGGCCAAAAGCAAGAGGAGTTTGGAAGAGGTTTATCAACTGTCACTTGACTCCTGACCAAACTGGGACCCTGCAGGGTTAGTTCTTTGGTTGGGAGGTTTGGATTGTGGGGTAGATCCTGAGAGAATTGGGTTCCTCTGTAATTTTATGTGTGACTATTGGGAGATCACAAATACCAACAAAGAAGACATTGAACAGCAAGTCTCCCATTTGGCCAGAGAGTCTGAACTCCTGGGGGAGCAGCTTTGAATCAGGGGGTGTCCTATCCCTGATCCTGCCTGAATCCATTGATCCTGTTACTTCCCTTTGATATTAGTTTAGAAATATTTGATAGGAGACTGTAGGGGAGAAGAGATAGTGAGTTATGGTGACCACTGAAGAAGTCCAGATCTGCTCTCTTGGAGAGAAGACTTAGCTGATGGTGAAGTTCATCCTTTCCCTCCTTCCTTGATTCCCCTATGCCAGTGATGGGCAAACTATTCCCTGAGGGCCAGATCCAGGCCATAGTTTGCCTATCACTGCCTTAAGCAATTCCCTAATCACTACATCTGGATGTGGGGAATAGTTTGCCCTTGGGGAATAGTTTGCCCATCACTGTCCTAGAAGAATCTCCACATCCTGGTAAGATGGATCATAAATCTTGATAGCCCGCCTAAATTCTTTCAAGCATTGCTGAGGGTGTGAATTCCAATCTCCCATTCTCTTCTTTAGGCTATCTAGGTCACTGCTGATAAACGGGGTATGTTTTTTTTTTAATGGACAATGTCCTGAACTGCTCTTAAAATTGCCTTATCATGTAAAAGGAGGAGGGGGACTGCTGCTTCTGCCCCCTTAACGGTGCTGTCTTTGCCCTGCTTGTCCGTATTCTGTTTGCCATTGGTCTCTGTCACTATCAATATGTTGTCTTGACCCTTTGCCTTTTCCACCATCTTGGCTATTTCTTCCTGTATCATTTTTGCTAACTCAGCTTTCAGGGTTGCTAAAGTCACTTGTTCCTCAGCTTTGTGTCCCAATAAGTGTCCTATCAACTTCTTTAGTATCCAGTAAAACTGAAGGAATGGAACAATAGGTGCCATAAATGTTGGAGTAAATGCCACCAGCTTTTCTATGTCTACTTTCAACCAGCTATAAGTATCCACCAAATGAATGAGGTGTAATATGTAATTCAGTATAGTTTCTGTCCACAGTCCATATAACACAGTCCCAAAAGAGTACAGCATGACAGAGCTGCTTATTAATACAAATAAAGCCCTTCCCATTGCCCAAGCCATGTTTCAATGTATCTGGTTAATCAGTAAGTTTTTCTGCTTTGCTCTTTTTTTTCTGTCCTTGTGAGGCTGCTGTAGTTAGTGGAAGGAGCTGATTCAATAGGGCTGCCGTCTGACGACTTTTCAGTATTTTTGTTTAATAAAATAGCTTTTTTGAGTAAACCAGGTTCTTTATTTGGTTTTGGCTCGCCACAAATGTATGAGGGTAAGTATTGATGGTGTGGGGGGGTGTTTATCAGGACCCCACCTGATAGTTATCAGTGGGCCAGAGCAGCTAATCACTCACTTCCTCCCCAGAGAAGACCTATGAGGGAATAAACTCAAAGAGGTCCCCAAAGTGGCAAAGCTATAGTGGGGATGTTGAAGGGGGGTTCAGTTGTGATCCTAGTGGGTTGGATCCCATCCTCAGAGCCAGCACTATGGAGACAAGCCTCCCCACTCCTAAGTTCAAGTAGCTTTGCCCTTCAGGATGGTGTTTGGAATTAGTCTTCCCCCTCAGCAACAAGATCAGTCTTCCTCCCCTCAAAGTAACAGCCCCAAAATACCACTATTGAACTAATAAAAAATTATTATAAAGTTAAGGGAATTCAGGATAACAGGGTAGGGGTTATTTGTGGATTTTGAGGAAGGAGGGTACAGGGATAACTTCTCTATCAACTATGAACCCCACAACGAGAGAGCAGTTCTGGTTTCTTCTGTAGCTTAGACTCAGAAACTGACTCCCCCTCTCCTCACAATATCCTATCCTTTAGCAAACAAACAGGGAATAGCTGAAAGGAAGGGGTACAAGATGGATCAAGGAACGGTCCCCCAAGTTCCTGTTCCCTCCAGAGTCTGGGCACTATGGCCAATTGTGAAGCACAACTGTCTCAGTTTCTTCTTTGTTGGCACTGAAGTCAGTAGAAAAGTTTAGCTGTTGAAATCTCCAGATTGCCTCTGAATTTTGAGTTCAGAAGAGCTAAATCCCTTTCCAGAAACCTCCCAGCCACTCACAACCACCAACAACCAAGCCCACCTGAGAACTTGAATGTCTTCTCCAGGAGTTTTTGGCATCTGGCTTCTCCTCAGATTCTTCACCAAAAAAACCCCTCCTTCACTCATCCTCCCAAGTGGAACTTCCTCAGGGTTCCATGGGGCCAGCTTCAAATCTCCAGATGTATGCTTAGTGATCCTTGATTTACCCTCAATTCCACACTTACACTAGCAAAGTATCCATTAAGTCCATTTTCTATCTCCATGCCTTTGCATTTGTTGTTCCCCAAAACCTCTAAACTCCTTCAAAACATAGTTCATGTGTGACTTTCTACATATAACTTTCCTGATTTCTGCCTTCCTCAGTACTAGTAGGTGTTAGCGTCTTCCTCCACCAAGAAAAAAAAATTTCATTTTATTATATATTTATATATGTACACATTTTCTTCCTCGACTTGGCAAGGGACTCTGGGTTTTCCTTGGACACCCCTAACTCCATAAGTATTTCAGGCCAAAAAGAAAGCAGGAAAATTCCTTTCCTTCCTTTCATTCTTGTGGTGCTGAGGGAAAGGTGACCCTGGGCATCAGAGGCTCATGATAAGGAAAGACCCCTGAGAAAAATATTCCCCTTGGACTCTCCCCTAGATTATGAGCTGGACACAGATATACATCTCCTGGTTATGCTCTGATACCATCAGACTGTATCCCAGTCACCTCCTGTGTTTTTGGGATACAAGCCCTGGTCAGATGACAAACATCCCCTACTCCTGCCTAACCTCATTCCATCATCCTTTCTCTAGTCATATAGTGTAATGCAGAGTTTCTTGCACTGCAATATTATCCTAGGCAATCCTGTCAGTTATCAAAATGGAATTCTGTGGGGGCATGTGCCAGATGCCAGGTGCTAACCGGCAGTTGAGCTGTGACTATATAAGGCCCTGCAAACCCAACCTGAGGGTTCTGTTTTCCCTTCACCTCACCCAGACAACTTGCTATCCCTGACCTTTCCCCCTGGGCCCTGGGTGGTGAAGGGAGGTGGATCATGGGTAGGAACTTAGATAATGTAGCCTAATGGTTAGGGCCATCTCTAGAGCAACTCAACAACTTAATCAGTGTATGTAGCTGATCAAATAACACCAACCCGGAGTCTAGGTATCTCTGGCTGGGGGCTGGTTGCCCTCAGACTGTCAAGACCCTTTACATCTTTTGCTAGCACCTGCCAGTTGTCCCTAGCAACAGCTTAGCAAACCTAAGCCCTCTTACCTTAGTTTTCCCTTTCCAGTTCAAATAAATCCCTATCCCTTAATCTGTGAATTCCTGTGATTATTCTAACACCTTCAAGGCTAAAGAGACTAAGGGGGGGGGAAGATTTTTGAGAAGTAGGGGTTATTGTGGAAGTGAAAGCTAAACCTCCATTGTTGGGAGGAAGTTGAACCACGGTTTCATGCTGGGCTCTGCTCTCACCCAATAGGGAGTCCATTACCTCAACAGGGAAGGGCCATCAACCCAACATCTTAAAGGAGCCTGCAGCTAGCAGTGGAGACTCACTGGGCAGCTCAGCTGAGGCTGCTCCTCTCTGATAACATCAACTCCAATCTCCAGCTAGTTTAATTACTGGCTCCTGGGCCTCTGGTGACCCCCTCATTACCATCTCCTCCTATCCCCTTATTAAAATAGTCCCTATTATCTAAAAGGTATAAAAAGCCCACAACACATCTCCTGTAGGAGGCAGTACTACACCTGCACTATTCTCCTAGCTAATTCAAGATGAACACCAAATTAATTAATTTCTCTTATTATGTCTAAGCTAAGTTTTAGGAGTCTTGCATTCTTACAAAGGGTAACTGTCCCAAACCTGGAGTTCACCTCATGTTCCACCACAACAAACTCAATATAAATTCTTTGGTTGCAGAATTTGTTTTATTTTTGTCTTTGTATCTCCAATTCCTGGCACATGGTTTGCACTTAAATCCATGTTTTCTAACTGATGTTCTATAAAGAGGGATATCATTTAGCCCTGGAAAAAACAAGGAAGGCTTAACGGGAAAGGGAAGGTGTGAACTAAACCTTGGACAGGCAGTCATCTGTCTCTGTTCTCCTTCAACACAATTAAATGGAGATTACACCTCACATCTTCTATTTTCAATAAATGTATGATTACCCATGTGGGCATATTTCTTTCCACCTGTAATGAAGATCAAAACCTACCTAGACTCTTTCAGCCTATATAACTTTAGTCCATGCCCTCCTACATACAAACGTAGTTTAGAATTCCCACCAAAAATTATGGAAGCTTTCTTCTGGATCTGTTGGCATAGAATCTTGAAATATCAGTGAATCTTGTGGATTATCTACTGCTTATTCCCTATTTTCATTACATAACCAGCCCATTTCCTAGTCCATTCATACATGGTTATGAATAACACACTTTATACCGTTTCTCATGCTTGATTAATCTTTAGTCATATCTTTTAGTAAACATATTCAGGTCTACTCTACAAGGCTCTATTACCCTTTGGTTGACCCTCAAATTTTACTGCTCTAATGCTATTAATATTCAGTAATTTCTAGCCATATTGCATCACTGGAAATATTATGGTATTAAAGATGTGGGTCTTTATTTTTCAGGGAGAAGCTTGAGTTCCTGAAAAGCACTGTTTGACTTCCCAAAGGTAATCTAACTTGTTCTCTTCCTGTTTGCAAATCTCACTACCTTGGGAAATCGGTACAAAGCTACTTACATACACATTTAAAGTCTCATGAAAGAAATCAGAATTAAATCTGATTCTGTGCTGAATGGACTGGAGAAGTCTGATTTCAGAAACTCTGGCTTAAAAGACCACATTTTCTCACTTACTGCCCTGTTCTCATTTTAGAAGTCACCCTGCCTTTCATGACTCCCAATTCCTGCCCTTTGATTTCACAATCCATTGAAATGCTGTTTTTTAACAAAGACCTCAGAGAGGAGAATTTAATGGAATCTGATCAGCATTTTAAGTCACATCCACAAATAGCCAGATAGAGCTTAACAAAAGCAGAGGCAAAGGAATACAGACCTGACCTTTGATTAATCACTTTCCATTTGCACCATTATTATCAGAACAGGGACAGCTTTCCTGGGTCCCACAATGATACAGTAAAGGAAGAGGCCCAGAGCATTTGCTTTGCTGAACAAAAATTCTCTGACCTGAAATTCAAACAAACCCAGCAGTGATATTAGTCAGAGACTAGCTGTCTCACAAAGTTTGGCGTAAAGAGGAAGACTGAGGTAATTATGGGAATAAGGGAAAACTTGGAGGGGGTGGGAGTGGGCAGGGATGATTCCCAAACCTGCTTTTGGGCAAAATGCCCAATTGATTTTTTTTTTGGTCAGGCCTTACCAGCTGGATAGTAGCCTCATTCTGACCCATAAACATCTGCCCTATTGAAAGTTATGTTAACTCAATGACCCATTGTTCCCAGACCCACCTGTCAATTAGTGTTGGGGGAATGTATAACTCAGTCTGCAGCAACTTTATATTCCTGATAATTGTCACTTTGTCCAGTCACCCTCTACCTATTTGTACCTTAAGGAGGAACTGAGATGCAAGAGTCCAACCTCTTTTGCTGCCATGTAGCTATCCAAATTGTCTTCTAAAAGCTGGCCCACCTTGAAGCTATTTGCTGATCTCCAGTGATCAGTCCATCAGTGTATTGCTTCCTTGACTCATTTATAATAAACTTCCTTTTAATTTTCTTTCTTCTGAGTTTTACCTCCTCAAGGTAAAAGTCAACAAAGAATTTTCCTTTCAACAGTCCATTCTGGGCTTGATTCCTGATTCAGTCTGATCTCTCAGGGAGATGCAAAGTGTCAGAAGTCCAATTGCATACAGTGGTGTCCTTAACACATACCCCCTGCTTCAACTTACAGAATCTTAGAGCCAGGTGAGGCCAGAGACTTCGGGAAATCTTGAATATCAGCTAAACTCCCTCAGCTTGTAAATGAGAAAATGGGATGAGTGTAAAACCTGGTTCAATCAGTCTTAGACTTTGCTGATGGTCACCCTCTTGGAAGATTCCAACTTAGAATAAATCCAGATAACTTCCACTTTGGACCTCTGGGTTTTCAACTTTCAGTATTTCATAAACTTCTCTCATCATTTAAATTCAGTCCAATCCAACAACTATAGATTAAGTATAAAAACTTTACAAGAGACTCTGAGAATACAAAGATATAAATGGAACACTCTGTGTCTGCAAAGAGCTTATATTCTTTTCTTTTCTTTTTTTTTTAAACCCTTAACTTCGGTGTATTGGCTCCTAGGTGGAAGAATGGTAAGGGTGGGCAATGGGGGTCAAGTGACTTGCCCAGGGTCACACAGCTGGGAAGTGTCTGAGGCTAGATTTGAACCTATTACCTCCCGTCTCTAGGCCTGGCTCTCAACCCACTGAGCTAACCAGCTGCCCCAAGAGCTTATATTCTACTGGACAAAAAAGGGGAGATAAGTAAATAAAAGTATATACCATATAAATATGAATATATAAAAGTAAATACAAAGTAATTAGACAGAGAGTACTAATAACTGGGAAAGAGAAAAAAAGTCCTAATTGAGAAGGGAGCACTTGAACCATGATAGAACAAAGATCTCCAGACTAGAGATAGATTTTGCTCTGAATTCAGAGAAATGACTGAACTACAAAAAGCAGCACATGTCCTTTCTTTCTGGGCATTGATGATTAAAATTGATATCCACTAGATGTATTCTTCAGGACTTAATATAACCACTTCAGTATCAAACTAAAGAAAGGCAATATAAGATCCCAGTGAGTATCTATAGAAAGCCAACCTTAAAACCTGGGTTCCAGACCCAGGATAATAAATACTAGTCATGTGAACCTGGGCAGATCTTTTAACCTCTTGGTACCAATTCAGCCCCCTATGACCCCCTATGGCATAAAAGTTACCATTCTACCCTAGTAAAGGGAGCTTCCTCTGAAGAGTTTCATATACCAGTAAAATAATAGATCCAGAGAAGAATCAGACTTGGCAGTGTAGGTGTCATCAAGTGGCATTGTCAGAGGAATTATGAAGAGTTGTACCACAGTTAAATATTTCCATAGCTCACTTTAGGTCATACTGATCAAAGTAGATAACTTTAGAATGAAAAAAGAAAGAAAAAGAACATATAAATCTATTTTGCACATCCCCTGCCTATCCCTTCTTTCATCCAGAAAAAATATTTAAAATATTGTTTTATTAATAATACCTTGGAGCACTTTTAGATCACTGAACTTGAGACACTTCAAAGACTGTTTTATTCATTCCCTCCCCAACCCTATGAGGTAGAAAGGGAGAAAGAGTTTTGTGCCTATCTTAAAGAGAAAGAGCTGAATTTAGAAAGGCAAACAGACCTGTTGCTCCATGATACTGTCATTTGTCCTTCCTTAAGGTAAACAATAACATCATTGGGTGATAGTCTTGAATCCCATCTCCCTTAAATGCATAGTACTATTCAATAACTCTCAGAAGAAAGCATCACACTTCTGTAGGGAGAGAATGGAGATCAATGCTAATTGCCAATCTTAGACTTTCATATTTCCAAATCCCTCAAAACGATAACTCTCCAGCTAATCTTGATTACATAGTACTTGACTGTTTTCAAGTAAATGCCTGAAAGCAACTGATAATTAATGAGGTGCTTATGAGCATTGTGATGAGAGATAAACATATGCCTTCAACATGCATTTTTATGCAGATATGCTAATGCATCTTATTCCCCTAAACAATAAAGTTTGTTTCTCTGGAAACATTTTTTCATCATCCACCAAGTCACAATTAATGAGTCAATTCATTTTCACATATACCATTCCATTGGGGATTCTCCTGGACCAATCCACAGAGTTTCAGGAAGAAACTCAGAGTTGCAGATAGACATTGCCAGAAGCAGATAAGAGAATGGGCCAAAAAGCCTATATTTGTTTTCCATTTAAATTTGAGATCAGACATAATCGAATCTTCTCACAACATAAAATCCTCAATTAAAGTTTTATAATATATATTTTTTCAGAGGAATTCAAATCATTGAGCTGCACGGTGTATCTGGAAAGATTGCCCCAGACTCTGAAGAGCAAACTGGAGTTGAAGAGAAGTCAACTTGGAGGTCTTCGGAGTCTCTAGCACCCACCTCTGGTAAAAGATGATGAAAATGAACATCAACCAAAGCCTGGAAGAGTAAAAGAAGTCACAGAGGCAATAAGCAATACTGCACCCTCCTTCTAATCTGATTATAAGTACATATTATTAGGCACTGAGGCAACAGAGTAGAGAAAGAGCTGGACACGGTATCAAGGAAACCTGAGTTTGAATCCTGACCTTCTCTGTTCATCTTTCTTATGCTCAGTTTCCTCAATGATAAATGAGGATTATAATTATAATAGAGATAACCTCACAGGGATTTTGTGAGAATCAAAGGAGATAATCTATGTAAAGTACTTTGCCAGTCTTAAAGGGTTATATAAATGTTAGGTATTACTGCACAAGCCTTAATCTTTTCTCTCTGTGAAAGAAGTGAGAAGGGCAGCTTCTTTTTCCATGACATCACCTCTCCTCCTTTTCACCCCTCCACTCACATCCCTGAAGCTTTCCTTTTGGTCCCTGTGAACAGTGTTCAAAGCCTTCAAGACAAACCACCCAGCTGGCTTGTTTGTTAGGGAAAACTCTGACTTTAGTAGTCAGTCCCCTTTTGGAAGACCCTTTGGAGAAATATATTAAAGTTTTTACTTCCTCCTAGGTCAGTCCATATGATCGAAGATTAAGAACTGGAAGGGACCATAGAGATAATCCAGGCCAACTCTCTCATTTTATAGAAGAAATGAGGAGTGACTTGACAAAGATCTCAAAGATAGCAAGTGGCAGAGCAAGGATTTAAACCGTTTCTAAATGCCATGTTCTTTCCACATTGGAAATGCCACATTCCTTTAGCCTTAGAATATCAGGGAACAAAAGTGTCAGGAAAGGGAGTGAAGTAGGAAAGTTCATTTCTATTCAGTGATGGTCCCTGAATCTCAGGAAAGATAGTGATACCATGGGAACATCTAGAGGAAAGTGACAAGAATGATGAAACTATGTCACACCTTTTGAAGAAAGTACTATATTTCTATGTGTCTACTTTACATGGGATGAGAAAAAAATCAAATATTTGCAAATCCCTTTCTCTGTTTGAGAGTAGGGGGAGGGAAGTTCTGTTTGACTTTTGTAATTTGTAATTGAACAGTTTGAATGAATCAATCAATCAATCAATATTTTTCAAGCCCCTATTAAGTACCAGGCACTGTGCTAAACATAGGGATCAATCAATAAGCTGGGAAAAAGTTGATTCAAGGAACAATCATAAAAGTCCATCCCAGAGGAAAATAAATGGTACACAGAACATGAAGGCTAGAAGGAATTAGAATTCCTAATGCTCTCGTCCACCCCCATATTTTAAATATAAGGATGCTAAAGCCTATAAAGCTAATGTCTCTTGTCCAATATCATATAATCAGTAATCAATCAATAAATATTTATTATGCGCCTATTCTGTGCTAGGCATTGTGCTAAGTGCTGAGGATATAAAGGGGCAAAAGACACTATCCTCAAGGACCTTACAGTCTAATAGGGGAAACAACATGTAAACAAATACAGTAGGGCCCCCTTATCTACAATTTCATTTTTTATGGTTTCAATAATCCAAGGTCAAGCAGGAAGGGCTCTCCCCACTGCCCACAGTACTAGTTTTCCCTCAGGAATGGTCTCTTTTGCTCTCACTTTTCTCACTTTCATCTTTCACTTTTTCCCACTTTTCTGGGAGTTTTTGGAGGAAGGGGGTGTGGGACACTGCTGAGCACTGCAGGAGTGGAGAGAGTACATATATATGGGGTCAGCAGTAGGTCTTGGAACATAACCCCTTTGGATTCAAGGCCCTACTGGATATAAGAAGCAAACTATATACAGGGTAAATAGGAAATAATTAACAGCAGGAAGGCACAAGTATTAAGAAGGGTTAGGAAACGCTAGAGAGTTAATTTTACACTGCTCCCACTCCAGTGTTCTTCTCTATACTGTGCTATCTCAATGTAGCTAAATCCTGTCATTAAAAAAAAAAATAGGATTTTATAATAACGACCAACTCACCAATTCCATTCTTTTCCCCCTTTCGAACCAAGTAGAGGTATTGAGTCACTTCCATTCTCTGAGCTAGTTTTCTTCTCTGTAAAATGAGGCCCCTTCCAGCTCTAAGATTCTAGACTTCTATGTATAGACACAGGCTCAGAAGGTCTCAAAATGATTCACAGTATTTATTTTTAATCTAACCAATCCCCACACTATCCCTGTGGTGAGTGTTATTGAAGAGAAGCTGTTAGAGGAGGAAATGAAGGGACAGAGATGCTTTCGTAAGCTGTTCAAATCCAAGGCAGTGACAGAACCTGCCATCCCCTGACATTCTTCCAGGATTTGGTCCTCTTTTATTAATGGGCTGGTTGCCAGTGGTCTGAAGGCCAATTCTCTATGAAACAACGGACTTTCGTAAGACAATGGGCCTAATAAGTGAATGAATAGGAAAAAATGAAGAATAAATGTCATTTTCCTTTTATATTTTGGGTGTGATGCAAAGAGAAGCATTATCCCTTTTTTTTAATTTAAAAATGAAATAGACACTTCACAGAAGTACAGTGGTATAATCTGTTTAATTAGATATAATCTTCAATTATCTTTCCCAGCATCTGCTCCATCAACTTTTCCTTTCCTAAAGCCTGGAGCTAGTCATAGGCTCCAGAGTTGTCTTCATTAAGAAGCTGAGCCTCTAAGTTCTTCCTACATCCTTGACATATTGAATCCAGCTGGAGAGATAAATTATTATAGAATCTTTGCAGTTAAAAGAGCCTCAAAAGATAATAGAGGCCAGCACCCTCACTTCTGGTAGACAAACACATACATAAAGAAGTAGAAGTTGTCCCTCCATCTTCAGACCAAGTCTAGGTGACTACTTGTTGGGGATGTTGTAGAAAGGATCCTTGATCAGGTATAGATTGATCTCTTGAGCAAAAGAAAAGAGGCTTTGTTTAGTGTAAAATTCCTGAATTCAGCCGGAAAAGACACTCTTCCTCACTGGGAATCCCGGTTAATGGGATAGAGGTGAAATGGTAAAAAAGAGGGATGTGCCAATAGAATTAGTTTTAGATATCTAGTTAGGTCTTTAAGATTTATAAGAAAGAACTAATCAACTAGCTGAGGTAAAACAAAAAAAGAAAAATACTTAGTAGATTGAAATGCATGCTTGATTGCTTGATTTCCTAGAAAATGCTACCAACTATGCATTAGTGTGCCACTCTTCCTTCTTTTTTTCAACATTGACCATTATTATCTTTTGTCATCATTGCCAATTTTCTGGGTATGAGACAAAAATTGTTTAAATGTATATTTGATTTGTAGCAACCTTTCATGTGATTTTTATCACTGAAATTTTCAACATGTAAGGAGGGACTTCTTTCCATTACATTTAGTTTTAGAATGCCAGGGAATAAGGAAAATGGAAGAGTTATAACTAAATCTTGAGACAAGAAGACAGAAACACCAAACAAGTCGTAAAAAGTAATGAAATAGCATCATAATAATTGTAATGAAGAGATTTTGCATTCAGCATCTCAACCTCCAAGCTTTGACATATTTGGGTTGCAGGAAGAGCAAACAAATTAGCAAACTAATACTGTAGAGTCACCTGAGGTATTTCCCTCTCAAGTTCATTTGGTAATAACTTAAACTTAACATATATCCTGTGTCCCCCACCCAAAAGAGATATGAAGGACAAAATTAAGAAAGAATTGTTTCAGAAAAGCTTTTTATTTAAATTGTTACTTAAATTTAGGTATTAAAATAGATTCAGAAATAATAAAATGTCAAACTATGGGCTCAACTACATTGGGAAAGGAAAGTTTCAAAATAAGAAGAGAGAGAGAGAGAGAGAGATGAATAAGTGAATGAACAAGCATTAACAAATAAATTAATTAATGATTCAATTAAATTCAAGAAATTTTAGATAGGAGAGGTAAATAGCAATAATAGGAGAGCCTTTGGGTATAGACTAACATCAAAGTAACACAAGCAAAGCTAATTGCAGTAAAAAAAATTGTGTCAGTTTAAATAAATGACAGAAATATAAGCTAAAAATCATTCCTTTAAATGTGAATGAATTAAACAATCCAATAAAATTAAACAGTGGCAGAAATGATTACAAAACAAAAACTAATATGATACTACAAACAAGAAATGCATCTAAAAATAAAGCCACACAGCATGAAAGTGGACTGGAACAAAATTTACTATGCATCAGATGATTCCAAAAGAGTAAAAGTTGCAGTCATACTATAACAATGATAATAATAATGGCTAGCATTTATATTTTATTTTAAGATGTGCTAAGTACTTCATGAGTATTTTTATTGATCCTCATTTCATCACATTTAATTATAATCAATCCATATACAAAAAGAAAGAGAAACTACACTATACTTAAAGGAATCATGAACAATGAAGTAATAAAAGTATATGCATGTATGTGTGTGTATATATATATATATATGTATATATATACAGCAAATGGCATATCATCAAAATTCATAAAGGAAACAGTTGAATTACCAAGAGACTTGAGACTTACTTATGATATATATATATATATATATATATAT